>NC_090648.1:153311599-153579099 GCF_040937935.1 Hyperolius riggenbachi
TAGCATAAACCTTTTAAGACTCTTTCTATATGGGGTTTATGAATTTCTTTATTGTTAGTCTGTTAAGTATTATCCTTCATATCTGATAGACAGTGAGGTGGCCTATTTAAACCTCATGCAGTGTCAAGTTCAATGAATGATCAAAGTCACATAAGACAAGTTGACTTTTTGTTGAATTGCCCCTATCGATTATGACTAAAGACCCACCAGCATATTAGAATAGATTTAACCACAAGGGTGTCTTTGATTTGTATGAAAGGACATCTTCTGAGACTAGCTTCTGACCACAGGAGTTGTCTGGATCAGCTCATTTTGTTGTGGACCCCACGCCTAGCCAGGATTTTCACATTCCCCAAGTATAGGTGTAATTTTATATGTGCCTTGTAAGCTTTTTTGTTCTGTTTTTGTCAGTACTACAGGGATCCTGTCCCATGGTGTGAAACCCCAGCACACTTATGAAAGCAAATTTCCTTCCCTACATCCTTGGAAGATAAATGACATTAAGAAAAACAAAACTGCAAGACTGCCATGGATTAAACAACAAAGCTGTGTCCTACTGTTATCATAACCTCCGTCAGTTTAACCTCTCTGTTATGTGGCTGCTTTCCCAGTCTTAAATTTCATCAGGGTGTGCTGTAGAGATATTTGCTTGTTATTGGAAAGTAGAGGCTTTGGACTTCTTCTGTGCATTAAGCTAGTAACAAGATACTAGACAGAAAAATATAAGATACTAGGGAGATAGTCTGTTGATTAAGGATATATATATATATATATATATATATATATATATATATATATATATATATATATATATATATACACACAAAAGTTTTGATGTTTGTTACTCAATCACGCAACAATGGCTTAACAGATTTGAATGAAATTTAGCACACTTACAGTACATTACCTGGAATAACATATAGGATACTTTTTATCCCCATAACCAGAAAGTGGGCAGAGACAAATACAAATGTCACTGTGAAAATATAAACTGCAGCCATTCTTACACTGGTAATGGTAGGGTTCTCAAACATTGCACAGTTGCTCACTGGGTGTCTGGGATTAATATTTAGAAAAGTGGGCAGAGCCTACAACAGCCAATCAAAATTCACCTATTGATTTTCAAGGGAAATATTAAATTGCTGCTATTCTTGCACTATTAATGGCACAAGCCTCACACCTGGTACAGTTGGTCATTGGGGAACTGGGGTTCAAATTAAGAAAATGGGGTGGAGCCACAGTCATTCAGTTTCATGATGCCAAAAACCACAAAGCTCACAAACTAGGTCATTGAGGAATTGATCAATTGTTTGCTAGGGTTAGAAAACTCAGAGCCAACACCAGCCAAACACATACCTGGGCAATGCCGGGCAATCAGCTAGTAGTATGTAGTATATATATTTTTTTTCCAGTGCAGGTGTATTTTCATCCTGTTACTATGAAAATTATGCTTGTAAAAGCAGATGTTTGGTAAATAACATTTACATTTCCATGTCTATTTTAAATACTTGCTGTGGCCAAGATCTTCCAGCTTTCAATGTCAACTTTTACCAGTGTTTGTAAAGGATATAGATGACTAGTGCTCAGTGCAAGTGCTAGCATATAAAATTAAGGTTTAGTGAATGTGAAACCACTCCATACAGAGGAACTTGGGTGGATTTGTTTCCTGCAAGCTTGTATCTCTCTCATGGCAACATAGTGGTTCGAACTCTCAAACTGTAGGGCTGGAGGCCCACGTTCAAATCTTATCTAGGTCAGAATCTGTATAGAGTCTGTAAATTCCTTCCAAATCTTTCCAAGAATTTAACCTTAAGGCCCGTACTCACGGGCTGCAAAACTCGCCTGTCGCCAGCACACGTGAGCGTGTGGGCGACAGGCCGGCGACAGCTTCTCGCCAGGTCCCTCCGCGTATCCGCGTACACATGCGGAAGAGGGACCAGTGGCAAGGCGGAAGCTGTCGCTGACGTTCCTCCTCCCCCCGCCGGAAGCTCACCGGAAGGTCTGTGAACCTCAATGGAGGTTGCTGTCGCTAGTCCGCGTACTCACGCGGACTAGCGACAGTTGCGGCGGGGGGGCAGCGGCGACTGTCGCCATGCGATTGAAAGTTTCAATCGCATGGCGACATAGCGACGGGCGACAGTTCGGGGGCGCGCGCGCGTGCGACGGCCCATACTCACGGGCGACCTGTCGCCGCAACACGCGCGCGCCGCGTGTTGAGGCGACAAAAGTCCCTCGTGAGTATGGGCCATTAGACTATGGCAAGGATTACACTGTGAGCTTCCCTAAGGGCAGTTAGTAACATGACTATGCACTCTGTAAAACTGTGGAAGGTGTCAGGGTTATAAAAATGCATAATAATAATAATAATAATAATAATAATAATAATAATAATAATAATAATAATAATAATAATAATAATAATAATAATAATAATAATACACTGTTACTTACATACAGTTCTTAAGTGAACATAGCCTTAGGGCTGGTTGCTGTGTGTTACAAATGCACAGAAATTTTACTATTAGCTTTTATTATGGATTAATAAAGTGCCAACATATTTTGCAGCGTTGTACAAAGTAAAAAACAAACATGTTACAAAATAAAACAGATAATGGTATAGACCATTATACAAAATACAGAATTGGTACAAAATACAGAATTGGTACAAAATTAAGAATTGATAATTACAGTGACAAAAGTAACATTTATAAAAGGTGTAACACATTCCAAGACACAAAAGGGTGAGAGAGCCCTGCCCTTGTGAACTTACAATATAAAGGAATCTTACAATCTAAAAAAGTGAATATCTACAATCTAGTTAGTGAATATCCACCTTGATCCCTGTTTTCACAATAATGTTACTACTACCTTGTACTCATACTCATACTATTACCTTGTACTCATACTGTGCTGTGTGATCTGGTTTTTCTTGTATTCCTGTATTGTCTTATTGCTGTATGTCACCCCTAAATATTGTCTGTAACCTAAACTAATGTCCAGCGCTGTATAATATGTCGGCACTTTATAAACACAATAAATAAATAATACTAAAACGTTTTGTGACAAAAAGTCAACTTTAACCACTTTACCCCCGCGCGTACGTATTTCTCCGCCCCTTTTTCCATCCTTTAAAAACCAGGGACGGAGAAACACGTACTTTCCGCGTTCCCGACGCTGCCCGCGCTCCCGCTCGTAAACACGCCGCCCGCCGCTAGTAAAACCGCCGTCGCCCGCTCGCCCAGAGATCAATGAACGGGAAAATCCATTCCCGTTCGTTGATCTAAGCCCCGCAATGATCAGCTGCTCTCCTATGGGCAGCGCGATCATTGTGAGAAAAAACTCACGTGTCCAGCCTCCTTATTCTTTCTCCAAGCTTCCGGAAGGAAGCTTGGAGGTCGCATTAAAACAAAAAGTTACTGTGGCCATCTTGTGGCCAAATAGTAAACTACACCCTACACATTTTTCACATACAAATAAATGACTTTTACACATAAAATTAACTCATTACCTCCCACACTCCCCATTTTTTTTTTTGTAATTAAAAAAAAATTAAAAAATTTACAATTAAAAAAAATACATAAATAGTTACCTTAGGGACTGAACTTTTTAAATATTTATGTCAAGAGGGTATAACACTGTTACTTTATAAACTATGGGCTTGTAATTAGGGATGGACGCAAAACTGAAAAAAATGCACCTTTATTTCCAAATAAAATATTGGCGCCAAACATTGTGATAGGGACATAATTTAAATGGTTTTATAACCGGGACAAAAGGGCAAATACGTTTCATGGGTTTTAATTACAGTAGCATGCATTATTTAAAAACTATAATGGCCGAAAACTGAAAAATAATTATTTTTTTCCCCACATTTTTCCTATTTTCCCATTAAAACACATTTAGAAAAAAATAATTCTTGGCATAATGTCCCACCTAAAGAAAGCCTAATTGGTGGCGAAAAAAACAAGATATAGTTCATTTCATTGCGATAAGTAATAATAAAGTTATAGACGAATGAATGGAAGGAGCGCTGAAAGGTGAAAATTGCTCTGGTGGTCAGGGGGTAAAACCCCTCAGTGGCGAAGTGGTTAAACTGTCTTTTTGGGCAGTCACAGCAGATAAATATCCTACAGAGTACAACGTTAGGCTCTACTAAATAACCTAATTTCTCTGGGCATATATTTCATTCATATGTGTTTTTATTTTGTCATCTCACTGATAGATTATTGTCCTAATTGGCTCACTTATATTTTTGCCTTGTTCCGCTGACCTAAAAGTTTTGGAAAAAATAGTTAAACTAATGAAATGTAGAAAGATAAAGTTAAAAAAGAAAAAAAACAAAGTGTAGTTGTGTCATAGGGGAAGGAAACACAAATCCACACGTTGGGTCGCATGTAAATTCCAAGGAAGTGGCAACAACCATCCCACCTGCATTAAATCACATGTGCAGAATTAAGGGAAGCCATTAAACTGAATGGAGCCATTAAGGGTATTTCACTCAACACCCGCTTATAATTGGCAAAGCTGTCACTTTAAATCCGCAACTTTAGAGGTAATGACAGAAGTTTTTTTCTTTTTTCTTTTTAGTGTAAGGTTTAAAGTTTAAGGGAAAATGTCCTTTTTACTTATAAAAATAAATCTGTCAGCAAAGAAAGCACTATTGTGGTAATGGTTGGTTAGAAGTTTAGATAGCACCAATTAATTTGTTTGTAAGGATTACCGCAATGTTTCTCTATGTCTCTCTATGTGTGGATTTTTCAACTCTGACAATACCTTAAAAATACCTCTACATCTATACAGGAGGCACATCTATCATAATCATTAAGAGGGCCTATTCGCATGCAGCGCACTTGACTTTTTTTGGTCAATAAGTGGCTAGTCTGTGGCTCCACCCTTAGCTTCAGGTGTCACTCTAGATGCTCCCCTACATTCTAAATGATGGTACTCCCAACTTTCTCTTCCTCTTGTGAGTTTGCACCCATCCTCTGCCTTGTTGCAAAGCCTCTGCCTTGTTGCAAAGTGCAGGGCAGGCATACCCAATCCCCAGGGTATCCCAAGGCATCCTCCTGTCTGTAGTGCACATTGACTGCACCATGCATGTTCACACATACACAGGAGCGATTCTCAGGGACACAAAGGGTCTATTGGGGGCCCTAGGGGAAAAACAAGGGAGCAGGGGACAATTGAACTGTTAGGGTGCCAAGTCCATTGCTCAGTTTAACTGTACTAAGAACTAAGTTCTAAATACACTTATCCATATAGATATTTCTGCTTTTTATAAGGGGTTAAGTTGTCTCATATTTTGTATTTTCGTTATTTTATATTGCCTGGGAGCATCAAAAGCCCTCATACTTTAGTTTTAGATTTGTCATCTTTAATGTGTCCTTTACATATTTGTATGTCCTGGAATTTGACCGTAAGGCACTTAACCAAATACGGTTCTCTAGTCTGAGGGGGCGATGGGGGCATATTTATACATCTCAACAAAGTTTAAATGTGGTTACCTGTGTCTTCAGCATTCAGGGTAAACTGAGTTGTTTTATTTTATTTATTGTCTGTCTACTTTGATCTATGTTTTTCTTTCTTTTCTTCAAGGTCCAACAAGACTTTCACCACAGTCTACTGCCTGAAATGGAGTTTAGCAGATTATCCCATCTGACGTGAGACTTTCATTGTATTATAATGCATCCAAGTGAAGCAAGATTTAAAAGATATAGAATTTAAAATAAAATCTTAACAGTTAACGTACACTTTTTTTAAAAATGGGGAAAAACAGTATGGCATTCATTAGGATAATAGCCAGTCCAGCTATGGTGGTAATCAGTAAGAAAACTGGATAGTGAGTGAATGCCCCACATATATTGCCAAGCCATACTAGCCCACATAGCTTTCAACCTTCAGGAGATGCTTTACAAGAGAGTGGAAAATCCTACCCTGCCTCATTAGCCACCCTTATCCCATTGGTGAGTGCACAGAGCCTCTTCCCCACGTCCACTCTACCAAATAGAATGTAAGACTGATATGAGGAGGCTTATGTGCTATTTGGTGTCTTTCTTAATGAAGACGAAGCACATGCCCTCTCTGACAAAAAGTGAACATTTATTTTTAGGTCCCAAAGCTATTCACAAAGGGTTAAAAGTAAAAGAAAATTAAACATCAATTGAAAAAAAAAAGAATCCTGTAAACAAAGGTTTTTTAACTGCAGAAAAAAGAACACCTGTTTTGCAATAAAGTGATTTCGTAAAAACTTGAATAAACTAAAACACAGATTTTAAAACAGCTAGTCAACCAGATCCTTAACCTAGGATTTTGCTATCTAATTACTCCTGCTTATCCTCACACTCCACACATACCTAGTCCTTCACCATCCTAACCATCCTTCGTCATAAATCCTGCATGACTCATGATCCCCAGAAATAGCATTAGTCAAAGTGTCCGGAGGTGATACCATGACAATCAGATTCAGGATTTTCAGTAGAATTGATACACATCAATTACATTGATGTGCTAGTATTTACTGATCACATTCCTGATGCTAATTTAGGGAACCCCATAATTTGCAAATTGTTTCACCTGGTATCTCAGTTGGGAAATTTAAATATGTTAGCCTTTGCCCAGGATCGTTCTCAGGGGGTAGCGCAGGGATCGGCCCGCCCTGGGTCTCAGCATGCAGGGGGGGGTAGAACAAATTCCCCCCCCCCTGCTACCTCAGTGTCCCGGACAGCTGCCGCCGTGCATCACCGAGCTACCCTCTTGCCGATATCTTACCTGCTCCCTGGAGTCCAGAAATGTCATAGTTCCTGTCATCGCTAAGCTCTCCCTCTAGTGCTGGCATCGCTTCCTGCACGTGTGTAATCACATGATGCAGGAAGTGATGCCATGCAGTATGGGAGAGCTGAGTGATGACAGGAAGTCTGCCGGTGTACTCCAGGGAGCAAGTACGATAAGCACGTCTTCCAGCTACGCTATGCTCTGCATAGCTACTACACTGGGGGCATTTAATTCAGGTTACTTATACTGCAGGCAACTATTTCAGGCTACCTGTACTGCGGGCAGCTATTCCAGGCTACCTACACTGCGGGCAACTATTCCAGGCTACCTATACTGCAGACAACTATTCCAGGCTACCTATATTGGGGGCACCTATACCTTTCATTACCTGCCGTGGTGCGCTCAGCACACAACACTCACTCTTTTTTTTTTTTTTTTTCAGCAGGTGGTAGAGGGTGTGTGATCTAATACCAAGCACCAGGTGTCAAATGCTTTAGGTACGCCACTGCCTTTGCCATTTATGTCATATAGCAGTGACATGGCAATGTGGTCAGACCAATAGTTCAACAGGAAATATAATTTAAAAACTATGTTCTTTTTTTTATGTTTTATTTCGTTAAATAATTTTTAAGCAGTGTTTTTAAATAGGGTAGGCATATTCAAATGCATACATAAAATAAGGGCTCCTGGAAAAAAGCCTGTGGGGTTACAAAGTATAGCTGAAATTTCATAATATTGTCTATAACCATATTTTATAGTTTCTTCATGTAACAAAATCTGAAAATATCATATACAACAATGAAAAATATATGTACATTCACAATAACTATAGTAAAACATTTGTAAACATTACCAATATTTTACCAATATTTAACAAATAAACCTAACCCTACTCTCACACAGAACCCTCCCTCAAACTATCCCTAACCCTAATAGAGATGGCCCGAACCTCCAATTTTCAGTTTGTGAACCGGGGTCGCGAAGTTCCGCAAAAGTTCGATTCACACAAACTTTCGCTAACCACAATATTCTTCAATGGGGAAGCAAACTTTGAAAACTAGAAACACTTATGCTGGCCAGAAAAGTGATGGAAAAGATGTTTCAAGGGGTCTAACACCTGGAGGGGGGCATGGCGGAATGGGATAGATGGCAAAAGTCCAGAAGAAAAATCTGGCTTTGACGCAAAGCAGCGTTTTAAGGGCAGAAATCACATTAATTGCTAAATTGCAGGCCTAAAGTGCTTTAAAACAACTTGCATGTGTATACATCAATCAGGGAGTGTAATTAGAGTACTGCTTCACACTGACACACAAAACTCACACTGTGTAACGCACCGCAAACAGCTGTTTGTGTAGTGACGGCCGTACTGGACTGGTGCGCACCATGGCAAGAGTGCAGGTTATAGCGGTTTTCAAGCCCATATGGTCGCTGGGCTGTGGTAGCTCAATGATAGAACAACAGTGACTGTCCAGCTGATCAAATTTGGTCTGTCCACAATGAGGCAACAACCTTATTATCTATCTTGGGTGTGCCCTCCCCGAGACACTCATATAGCCACCGGTCATTGCTTCATTGTGATACGCAAGGTAATGATCACGAAGGGGAATTGGCACATGTACATGCCTTTTGTTTTGCTGTTGCAGCTGCAGTGCAGCCAGAAAAATTAGGCAGGCATGTATACGCACCAGAAAAATTAGTATAGCGGCCACTGCTAGCAGCGGCCTTAAAACTTCAGGAATCCGTCTGGAGTCCTTGGTGGTGGTGGAGAAGGCTGTCAAGCGGCCTGCGGGCAGAGGTGTTGTGTGGGGAGCGACTTAGTCTTGGGGCAGGCAGTCACATGGCATGCAGGCAGAGATGCTGTGTGTGGGGACCGACTTAGTTTTGGGGCGGGCAGTAGCCCTCCGGGATCCATGCCTCATTCATTTTAATAAAGGTGAGGTACTGAACACTTTTTTGACTTAGGTGACTTCTCTTCTCAGTGACAATGCCTCCAGTTGCGCTGAAGGTCCTTTCTGACAGGACGCTTGAGGCAGGGCAATACAGAAGTTGGATGGCAAATTGGGACAGCTCTGGCCACAGGTCAAGCCTGCGCACCCAATAGTCCAAGGGTTTATCGCTGCTCACAGTGTCTACATCCACACTTAAGGCCAGGTAGTCTGCTACCTGCTGGTCCAAGCATTGGTGGAGGGTGGATCTGGAAGGGCTAACGTGAGGCGTTTGACTAAAGAATGTCCGCATGTCCGATATCACCATGAGATTGCTGGAGCGTCCTGTCCTTGCCTGCGTGGACATGGGAGAAGGATTACTGGCAGTGGTACCTTTATTGTGTTGTGCTGTGACATTACCCTTAAATGCATTGTAAAGCATAGTTGCCAGCTTGTTCTGCAAGTGCTGCATCCTTTCTGCAGGTGAGTTGGTAACATGTCCGCCACTTTGTACCTATACCAAGGGTCTAGTAGCGTGGCCACCCAGTACAGCTCATTCCCCTTGAGTTTTTTTACACGGGGGTCCCTCAACAGGCTGGACAGCATGAAAGACGCCATCTGCACAAAGTTTGATTGAGACGTACTATCCATCTCCTATTGCTCTTCCTCAGTGACCTTAGGTAAGTCCTCCTCCTCCCCCCAGCCATGAACTATACCAAGGGAACATTGAGTAGCACAAGTCCCCTGTGATGCCTGCTGCGGTAGTTCTTCTGCCGCCGCCTTCTCCAAAGAAACACCTTCCTCATCAGCCGAATCTGACTCCTCTTCCCCACACGACTCTTCCTCCCCTTCCTCCCCACCCTCTGTGCTGCCGCAGGTGTTGAGGAAACATCTGATTCTGATGAGGAGTTATCCCACAACGCTTCCTCCCATAACTGTTCCTGTTCACGCTCCTCCACAGCTTGATCCACCACTCTACGCACGGCACACTCCAGGAAGTAAGCGTACAGGATCAAGTCGCTGATGGTGCCTTCACTGCAACTCACCAGGTTGGTCACCTCCTCAAACGGCTGCATAAGCCTGCATGAATTTCACAAGAGTGTCTAGTTATTGGGCCAGAACATGCCCATATACCCAGATTGTATCCTTCTACTGTAGTTGTAGAGGTACTGGGTGATGGCTTTCTCCTGTTCTAGCGGGCGAGAGAACATAAGGAGGGTCGAATTCCAGTGAGTCGGGCTATCACAAATCAGGCATCTCACCGGCAACTTGTTTCTCCGCTGAATGTCCACAAAGCGTGCCATGGCCGTGTAAGACCGCCCACACAAGTTCCTGGCCTGCTTCAGGAGTGGACGTCCTCTAAGCCTGAGTACTTTGACACAAATCTTTGAATGACTAGATTCAGCACATGTGCCATGCAGGGTACATGTGTCAGCTTTCCCAAATTCAAAGGGGAAAGGAGACTGCTGCCGTTGTCACACACTACGTTGCTGATCTCCAGCTGGTGCGGGGTCAGCCACTGATCCACCTGTTTGTTAAGAGCAGCAAGGAGAGCTGGTCCAGTGTGACTCTCCGCTTTGAGGCAAGACATGTCTAAGATGGTGTGACACCATCGTACCTGGCATGCAGCATAGGCCCTGGGGAGATGGGGCTGTGTAGCTGGAGAGGAGATCTCAGCACCAATAGAGTTGAACTGCCACCTAGCCAAGGAGGAGGAGGAGGATGATGACAGCGAAGAGGATGTAGCAGGAGGTGAGAAGGTGGCAGGAGGCCTGCCTGCAAGCCGTAGAGGTGTCACAACTTGGTCCACTGCACAGCCATGTACTCCCTGCTTGCCATCAGTCACCAGGTTGACCCAATGGGCTGTGTAAGTAATGTACCTGCCCTGATCGTGCTTGGTAGACCAGGCATATGTGGTCAGGTGGACCCTTGACCCAATGCTATGTGCCAGAGATGACACCACTTGCCTCTCAACTTCACGGTACAGTTTGGGTATCGCCTTTTCAGAGAAATAATTGCGGCCTGGCATCTTCCACTGCGGTGTCCCAATGACCACAAATTTAAGGAAGGCCTCAGAGTCCACCAGCTGATATGGTAACAGTTGGCGAGCTAACAGTTCCGCCAAGCCAGCTGTCAAAAGCCGGGCAAGGGGGTGACTGGCAGAAATTGGCTTCTTCCACTCAAAGATTTCCTTCACAGACACCTGGCTGCTGTGGGCAGAGGAGCAGGAACCGCTCAAGGTCAGAGGCGGAGTGGAGGAGGGTGGCTGTGAAGGTGCAAGGGAGAAAGTGGCTGAAGATGCTGCACCTGAAGAAGGAAGAGGAGAAGGACGGTGGCTTTTCTTTTGTGTGCTGCTTTCCCTCTGGTGCTCTTCCCTTTGCAGTTTGTGCCTTTTCTCCATGTGCCTTCGTAAGGCAGTTGTCAATACGTGGGTGTTGGCCTTTCCACGGCTTAATTTTTGGATGCAGAGAGAACAGATGGCATTGCTCTGATCTGAGGCAGACACATTAAAAATGTCCACACCGCTGAGCCTCCCTGGGGTGACGGCACTATGGTGGCATCAGCAGCTGACGTTGAAGGGCATGTTGGCTGGCTGCACATAGGTGGCAATACATGGTGCCAGACACTGCCACCAGCTGTTTCTGATGACTAGCTCCCCCTGCTTCTTTCAGGAACTCGTCTCCTCCTACTCCTCTCTGACTTTCCCTCTGAACTGTCCCCCTGTTCATCTCCTCTATTGAGAACATACGTGGCATCCGTATCATCATCAACATCTTCACTTCGCTTGCCTCACACACCTCCAAAACTGCACCAACAGCAGGTACTTTATCATCCTCCTCCTCACACATTACGTCCATAGTGTCACCTAACTCAGACATAAGAGGTGGTGTAACTTGCTTAGCGCCTTCATCTGGTTGTAACAATAACGGCTGTGCATCAGTGATTTCCCCACCAAATAACGCCTGCGAACTGTCAAATGTAGTGGATGTGGTACTTGGAGTAGCGCTGGTGGCTACGGAAGATGAGGTGTTCTGTGTTAAATAGTCAACCAAGTCCTGACAATCTTGGGAGTTGATGGGACGTTCCTTCTTCTGAGCACTGTATTTTGGTCCAGGGCCACATGAAATCACATCAGCACGACCTTGCACAGACCTGCCGGGTGGCCTTCCTCTGGGTCTGCATCTACCTCTGCCTCTACCTGTTTTGTCCGTTTTGTCCATATCGGGGGGATGAAGTGAAAGGTATGCACAGACTTGAGTAATACAATGTGCATTCACACAGGTGCAGTTAACAGGTATGCACAAAGTGGTATATCACACTGTGTGCACTCACATAGGTAGGTGGGTGCACTGAACACAACAGGTAGGTATATGCAGTGATGGGTATCACAATGTGCACCTGTCAAACACAGACAGGTACCGGACAGGCACAGTGACACTGCGTGCGCTCACGTAGGTAGGTGGGTGTACTGAACACAAAAGGTAGGTATATGCAGTGATGGGTATTACAATATGCACCTGTCACACACAGACAGGTACCGGACAGGCACAGTGACACTGCATGCGCTCACTTAGGTAGGTGGGTGCACTGTGAACAACCGGTAGGTATATGCATTGATGGGTATTACAATGTGCACCTGTCACACACACAGACAGGTCTCAAAAGAGCTGTCGAGGGGTGCTTTTTTAGCAATAAGAATCATCAAGGAGCAAGCTAAGAAGCCTACAAGAGCCTAACTAAGCTTTCCTTTATGTGAGTCTGCACAGCAGCTCTCCCTTCTCTAATTAATGGAGGCACACAAGTGAGTGAAAAGCCTGATGCTGTCTGCCTTTTATAAGGGGGGAGTGGCTCCAGGAGGGAGTGTAGCCTGATTGGCTACAATGTGCCTGCTGACTGTGATGTAGAGGGTCAAAATTGACCCTCATGATGCACTATGGGGGCGAACCGAACTTCCGGGCACTTTTATTTCACTTTAGGTTCCCTTTAAGAGGGTAATAACTAATTTTTTTTAAATGTAGAAAATAAGCAGAATATGTTTTCCAGTAATGATGATGGTCCAGTAATGACAACTATTTATTATGTATCAATTATTGTTATTAGTTTCAACTAATATAATAAACTTTTAGCAAGTTTGAAAAATAATAAAAGTTATTATTTTTTTAAACACAGATGTCTCACATTGGAAAGCAAATGGCACATTGTATATTTAATATTTATTTTCATTAATCATTCAGCAGATTTACAAGGGTAAGGAGCTGTCACAATGTTTACAGAATCACATCGCAGTAGGAGGAGGAGGTTATGAACATGAAATAAAATCAAATTTAAAATAATTTTGAAATACACCTGAGCATATAAACCACATTTTCCAACTTCCTGCACTTAGAGCACTTGTGTAAAGATTTTTTGGCAATTTATTTAACAGGTAAAACAGCAATTCTGTCCTTTTTTTTCTTTTAGAAGTCTTCAGGTATACATATATTTATTTTCATTAATCATTCTGCAAATTGACAAGACCAAGAGCTGTCATATCCCTGGACACAATTTTATACACTCCAGGATTCAAACACAACCAAACACAACTGAGATAAACGGAGGCATCATTAGCTGGCTAGCAAAACAAGGATCTAATTTACTGCACTTCCTAATGGGCAGAAACAGGTTTCTGTACACATCATTCCACTCTCTCCTTCAGCCTGATAAACTTTCAGCTGTTTGACAGGTAAAGCCAACTGCATACCACTCAAGCCTGACAAAGACAGCTTGACAAATGGAGTTTTAGTCACCCCTTGAAAAGTTTGTAGATGACAGATCTACATGAAATCCTTTTGGAGAAAGGCAGACTTTTAACTTGATTGATTAAATTATATCTAAATCTGGTAAGATTTGAGACTTCAAAGGCATTTTTTCCAAGTTAGGACATCTCAGAGGAAGAGTGCATGCTATTTGTACCAAACTCCAATGCTCAAGTGGTTTGCAAATTGACCCTGTTGTAATAGGTGAAAAGGTTCCTGCAAGATAAAGGTGTCTCATTGTGATGAATTATGTCAAGGAATTAATGTATGATCTCTAACTTTTAGCAGACCCTGCTCTCCGTGACCTCTATCTGCTTGTTTGTATGGATGGTTGTAATTTTCAACCACTAGGTTACAAGAGGTCACTGTTTGGCCAGCATATTTTAAACACAGATAGAAAAGAAAAACAAAGTTCTTCTTTCAAATGCACACAAACACTGGAGTTACCACTTGACAGTGTGCATTTCCTAAGTGGCGTCTTATGTATTTATCCCTTCTCATATAAAGATACTTGAGCCAAGAGGGAAAGACGTCAAACATGTTGTGGACGGACTATAAACTATACCTTTTGATTGTTTCTGCACTTTGCTTATTATGACACATGGTACTACAGTATAGTATATTTTGAACTGATATTTTTAAGATGTATTCTTTAGGTGAATCCTTACTTGGAAAGAATGTTCTATGTGTTGTTGTTTTTTTTTAATTTAATGATTTATCTATTTATTAGAAATAAAAAAATATTTTTAAAGGTAAAATATTAATTATCACAAATTAAGATTTCTTTATGAAGCTGGACTTGTTGTTTTGACTGTGAAGTTTTGTTTTTAAATGTTTTTCTTTTAACGCTATGTGCTAAATATAAGAGTCCATAGTAAATAAAAATGGCTTATCCATTAACAAGCCAGGAGCTTGGAATATGTAGCATCAGAGATTGTTTACTACGGTAGTAGGGGAATAAAAAAACTACAGGCTGGGATAAAAATGTAAGCTTCCATATAACAATAATATTCTATAAAAAAAATAAAAAAAAACAATATTGTACAACTGTGAATTGTTTTAAAAGTTTTATCCTTTTCTTTTAAAGCTGACCTCCCAGCAAATGTAAAACATTCACTATGTAATTCAGCACCATGGCAAATAAACAATTACATACAGTTAGTTTGGTTGAAAACAAGACATCAGTCCAACAAGTTTTTTCTACACACACACAAAAAAGGAAAAATTGGGTTGATTGCTTTCTGTTCGTAAATAAGGGACAAACTACAGCTGTACACCAGTCATAGGGAACTGACCCCCTTGAAAGAGATTGTACATAATAAGAAAAAGTGTGTGTGTGTGTGTGTGTGCGGGGGGGGGGGGGGGGGGGGGGGAGGGGCACATCCCTAGAAACATGCTGCAATTGACTGGTTAATTGCTCAGGCATGCACCACCTCTATTACGCTGAAAATGCATGCCCTGCATCCAAAACAAATGCTACATTTATTATGCTATGGAGGGACTTTGGCTTCCACTACAGTTTGCATGCAAAGTATAATATACTGGACACTTGCACCATGGTGAGGTAGACCTCTGGGCAAGTGGCCTAACCTAAGTTAAAATCAACATATGTATAACCCTGGGAGCAGCTAAGCAAAAATGTGTAACTTACATTTTAATGGACAGCGAGGAGAGGGCCAGCGCATACCACAACAGGCTGCATCTGAAATGACCAACAGCTCACATGTGCAGCACCTCTAATAAGCTTTCTGCACAATTCACATTCAATTCAGGTGCAAAACATATGCATAACTACTATTACTTACCGAGCAAACAGGAAACTCAGGAGTATGGGTTGGGAGCAGCTAACCAGGTAGTTACAGACTAGCAAAAAAAGGAAAAGGGGGGGGGGGGGGGGTAGCTTATTAGAGGTGCTGCACATGTGAGCTGTTGGTCATTTCAGATGCAGCCTGTTGTGGTATGCGCTGGCCCTCTCCTCACTGTCCAACAAAATAAAGTGGCCTATCCAACTCCATTCCTTAATACTTTGGGGTGACTGTCTTCTGGGCCAAGTGTTTTACTCATCTTGATTTTATTTAAGAGAATCTTCACACCTTCCGGTTTTAGGTAATTCCTGTTAAATGAGATAGACTGGAAACAACCCAGAGCTGTATTATTCAATAAGTCTTCAACAATCAAGTTCCCTTACTGCTATTTTTGTGGGCAGCACGGTGGTGTAGTGGTTAGCGCTCTCGCCTTGCAGCGCTGGGTCCCTGGTTCGAATCCCAGCCATGGCACTATCTGCAAAGAGTTTGTATGTTCTCTCCGTGTCTGCGTGGGTTTCCTCCGGGCACTCCGGTTTCCTCCCACATTCTAAAAACATACGGATAAGTTAATTGGCTCCCCCTAAAAAAAAATTGGCCCTAGACTACAGTACTTACACTACATAATATAGACATATGGCAATGGTAGGGATTAGATTGTGAGCTCCTTTGAGGGACAGTTAGTGACAAGATATATATATATATATATATACACTGTACAGCGCTGCGTAATATGTCGGCGCTATATAAATACTAAATAATAATAATAATAATAATACTGCTATTTTAAAGATCCTATATCCTCTGCTCTCTTCCTTTTTTAAATGATACAGTATATTTGTAAAATGTTGAATTGATTATTATTATTATTATTATTATTATTATTATACATAGCAAGCTAAAGTAGCTGATACTTTCTTGATCTAGAACAAATGTAACCCCCTTCACAGCTCTGTCTAACTCCATGCTGGCTGGGAGACCAGAAGCAACATGTAGTATAGAGATGTAGTTTCAGTGTCTGTGGGTGCTGGTGGTGCTGCTGCTCAGACTGCCTTATTCACTTTTGTAGTCTACAAGGGAGAAGGGATAGATGTAATCTTTTTGGGAAGCAATGACATTCTGTGCTGCATTACATGGGCAGCACCTGGGGTCCTAACCAGGTGCTTTAACTACTTTAGCCTTTTGGACACATCTGATTCTGATACATCCAAAAGGTTGCAGCCGCACTCCCACAGCTGATCGCACTCCCGCGTGCTCCTGTGCCACCGCCCGTTAGCCCAGAGATCAATGAATGGGAACGCGGTTCCCATTCATTGATCTAAGTCCCCAATTAGAAAGACCGACGGCTTCTATTAGAAGCCTCAATCTTTCTAAAGAAAAAAAAAGTTTCACGTCTTCCTTATACTTCCTGGAAGTGAGAGCACTCGCTTGCAGGAAGAAAAAAAAATTTGACTGAGGCCATCTTGCGGCCAAATAGTAGAACTACATCTGCATACATTTTTTTTAAAATAAAATCACAAACAATTACATTTAAAATTAACTGTTGAGCTTCCACACTACAAAAAATGCCCACATTTTTTTTTACTAAAATAAAAAAAAAACTATAATAAAAAAGAAAATAAAAAAAATAACTTTTTTAATATACATGTCAAAAGGGTATATTGCTAATATTTTTAAATTATAAGCTTGTTAATAGTGATGGACGCAGAACTGAAAAAATAAAATATTTGGTGCCATACATTGTGATAGGGACATAATTTAAATGGTGTAATAACCGGGACAAATGGGCAAATAAAATATGTGGGTTTTAATTATGGTAGCATGTATTATTTTAAAGCTATACTGGCTGAAAACTGAGAAATAATTGTTTTTTTTTTTTCATTTTTTTCTTAATACTTCCGTTAAAATGCATTTAGAAAAAAAGAATTCTTAGCAAAATGTACCACCCAAAGAAAGCCTAATTGGTGGAGGAAAAAAGCAAGATATAGATCAATGCATTGTGCTAAGTAGTGATAAAGTTATTGGCGAATGAATCGGGAGTGAAAATTACTCGGATGCATAAGGTGAAAAATTACTGAAGGCTGAACTGGTTAAATTTTATTTATTTTACTTCACTTAATGAAGAAGTTTAAATACATGAAAAAATAAGTACTTCACCTAACTACCTAATCAGATTTTATAATATATCTGTCAAATGAGTGGGGCTTTAATGACTTATTTTTTTTATGTAAATGATTCCTGGCATTATGTGTTTCTTTTCAGTGGTTGCAAAATGCTAGAACAATATGATATAAAATGGCCAATAGATATTACACTGACAAGGCCAATGCATATTACTAGTCTGAGACTTGCTGGGTTTGCAAAAACTTCGATCTCCTCTAGGCATTTGTTCACATGATCATATGTGATTTGGAAAATGCCCTGGTCAGTTCCAGAGAGCGTTCTGCCAGAAGGCTTTTCCCACTAAAAATAACACGTGAAGTACCCAGTTTCGGTACAGTTTTTACTGTATATGCATTTAATAGAAGATTATTTACTACTAGTAAAAAGACCCACCTGTTAAAAAAACAGGTCCTAGGACACGGCAATGGTAGGGATTAGATTGTGAGCTCCTTTGAGGGACAGTTAGTGACAAGATATATATATATATATATATATATATATATATATATATATATATATATATATATATATATATATATATATATATATATATACACTGTACAGCGCTGCGTAATATGTCGGCGCTATATAAATACTAAATAATAATAATAATACTGCTATTTTAAAGATCCTATATCCTCTGCTCTCTTCCTTTTTTAAATGATACAGTATATTTGTAAAATGTTGAATTGATTATTATTATTATTATTATACATAGCAAGCTAAAGTAGCTGATACTTTCTTGATCTAGAACAAATGTAACCCCCTTCACAGCTCTGTCTAACTCCATGCTGGCTGGGAGACCAGAAGCAACATGTAGTATAGAGATGTAGTTTCAGTGTCTGTGGGTGCTGGTGGTGCTGCTGCTCAGACTGCCTTATTCACTTTTGTAGTCTACAAGGGAGAAGGGATAGATGTAATCTTTTTGGGAAGCAATGACAGTCTGTGCTGCATTACATGGGCAGCACCTGGGGTCCTAACCAGGTGCTTTAACTACTTTAGCCTTTTGGACACATCTGATTCTGATACATCCAAAAGGTTGCAGCCGCACTCCCACAGCTGATCGCACTCCAGCGTGCTCCTGTGCCACCGCCCGTTAGCCCAGAGATCAATGAATGGGAACGCGGTTCCCATTCATTGATCTAAGTCCCCAATTAGAAAGACCGACGGCTTCTATTAGAAGCCTCAATCTTTCTAAAGAAAAAAAAAGTTTCACGTCTTCCTTATACTTCCTGGAAGTGAGAGCACTCGCTTGCAGGAAGAAAAAAAAATTTGACTGAGGCCATCTTGCGGCCGAATAGTAGAACTACATCTGCATACATTTTTTTAAAAATAAAATCACAAACAATTACATTTAAAATTAACTGTTGAGCTTCCACACTACAAAAAATGCCCACATTTTTTTTTACTAAAATAAAAAAAAAATATAATAAAAAAGAAAATAAAAAAATAACTTTTTTAATATACATGTCAAAAGGGTATATTGCTAATATTTTTAAATTATAAGCTTGTTAATAGTGATGGACGCAGAACTGAAAAAATAAAATATTTGGTGCCATACATTGTGATAGGGACATAATATAAATGGTGTAATAACCGGGACAAATGGGCAAATAAAATATGTGGGTTTTAATTATGGTAGCATGTATTATTTTAAAGCTATACTGGATGAAAACTGAGAAATAATTGTTTTTTTTTTCATTTTTTTCTTAATACTTCCGTTAAAATGCATTTAGAAAAAAAGAATTCTTAGCAAAATGTACCACCCAAAGAAAGCCTAATTGGTGGTGGAAAAAAGCAAGATATAGATCAATGCATTGTGATAAGTAGTGATAAAGTTATTGGCGAATGAATCGGGAGTGAAAATTACTCGGATGCATAAGGTGAAAAATTACTGAAGGCTGAACTGGTTAAATTTTATTTATTTTACTTCAGTTAATGAAGAAGTTTAAATACATGAAAAAATAAGTACTTCACCTAACTACCTAATCAGATTTTATAATATATCTGTCAAATGAGTGGGGCTTTAATGACTTATTTTTTTTATGTAAATGATTCCTGGCATTATGTGTTTCTTTTCAGTGGTTGCAAAATGCTAGAACAATATGATATAAAATGGCCAATAGATATTACACTGACAAGGCCAATGCATATTACTAGTCTGAGACTTGCTGGATTTGCAAAAACTTCGATCTCCTCTAGGCATTTGTTCACATGATCATATGTGATTTGGAAAATGCCCTGGTCAGTTCCAGAGAGCGTTCTGCCAGAAGGCTTTTCCCACTAAAAATAACACGTGAAGTACCCAGTTTCGGTACAGTTTTTACTGTATATGCATTTAATAGAAGATTATTTACTACTAGTAAAAAGACCCACCTGTTAAAAAAACAGGTCCTAGGCCACGGCCGCTAAACCCCGGCAAAGCGCATACTGACCTGTCCCACTCACCCGTCCCCCACCGATGTCCGAAGTATAAGCACACAGGGAGATGTTGCTTGCTTGGCAGTTGGAAAAAGCTGTTATTTCCCACAATGCAATGAGGTTCTCAGACAGTAAACTGTCAAGTCTGGAGGCACGGACACAGGGACACACGAGGAGACAGAGACACAGGGGTTTTATTATATAGGATGAGTCATACATGGAAAAAAATTGCAGTTTTTGTAAAATACAATAGAAAATACATGAACAAAGTTAATTGGTAATAGTAAATGTACTTTTTAAGAAACACCATATGCACCCTACTTGCCAATTTTTGGATCCTGTGAACCTGAAAGTGCAGCTGCCTAAAAATAAGAGTATAAAAAAAGCACCATGATTGGAACAATCACAGAACTCAAAAGCAACACAATACAATAGCTAAGCTGTAGCTCATCATTGTTACAAATAAAATTTGGAATTGGATTCCTTCTTCCGGAAGTCTTGGTTATTTTCGATAGCTGTCATTTCGTGGGTATAAATCCTTTTTGAAATTCACATTCAGTATATGAATATACATATGTATCACTGTTATTTCTGTCATCTGGCATTCTTGTACAGACAGGATGTTGATTTAAAAGGGAGGGCAGCCACAAAACAATTACTTTTTCTGCTCATCCAGTACACAAAGTTCTGCAGAATGTATCATTTGAAAGCAATAATCAAATATCAGCAAAAACAGTAAATAGAGGCAAAAGAGATATGCAGCGGTCATTAGTCATGGCTGTTGCTGTTTGCTGGACTGACTGACCTCCAGATGGAACTTGCCTTCCTCTCCCCACACTGATAATAATGACATGTCCATAGCTTTCTCTCCTGATGACTCACAAACATCTTCCCTTAAACTGCCTAACAACACATTGCATACTGCTGACCTACAGTGCAATTAAATAGCAATAAAATGACATATTTCATTTTCAACTTCAAAACCGAACAATGACCATGATGCCATTTTTTTTAATCACTGGTAAAATCAATTGCATATGCCGATTTAGGTTTAAAGCGAGGTTTATTAGAAAGAAATTGCTACTAGGGAACCACATGTGAGTTCTGACTTAGCTGGGTCAGGCTAGGGCAATAAACCCTTGAACTTCACAAATATGCAAAGTTGACATAAATAATAAATTAGGCCCAGGTGCTGATGAGTTCTAAATGGTATTTTTCAGGCCGAGGAAACCACATGTTCCTTCTTACATTAATGATACATCATCTTACTAGAAAGAACTCTGCAAATTGCTTTGCGCCGTTGATGGGAAACATTTAGTGATCTACAATTTTCACGCACATAAACACAACATGGTGACTCGCATTTAATGTAATTGAGGGATGGAGCCAATGTAACCACTGCTGACATAACCACAGCCATCTTTGAAGTGAAATCTAAAAGAGAAGCACATCTAGACAACTGTGAAAGTTACCTTAGTTATTACTTAGCTACAGAATAAAACATGACCCTATTCAGTAGGTTCTCAGGGGTGTAACTTGAAGTAATGTGTGCCCCCCTGAAAAACTCTACTAGCCATGCCCCTACAATACCACTCCACCTTACCCTCCTCCCACATCACAGTGCATTTGTGTGCCTTCTCCTGAAATGATGGAATCCACCAGGGGCATTTTTAGGTAAATGCATTACAGGCCATTGCCGGGAGTGCCATTGGTCCTGGGGCGTTATGCCCCGCAGTAAACCCTGCCCATAAACTAAGAGCCACCCCTACACTAAGCCCCACCCCAGGTGTTCTATCACCTGCTTGTGCTGAATCTGGATAGCGTAAGTTGCAGGCAGCTGCTACTATGTCCCTCTATGCCACCTCCGTGCATTCCCTCTGTCCCCTTGTGCATCCTTCTTTACCCCTTTGTGCCTCTGTCCCCCTTGTGTCTCCTTCTGTCTCCTTACTTGTGCCTCCTTCAGTCCCCTGTGCCACCTTTGCCCCCCTGTTTGTCCTTTTGTTCCCCTGTGCCTCCTTCTGACCCCCTTTATGCCTTCTTCTGTCCCTCTGTGTGCCTCCTTCAGTCTCCCTGTGCCTTCTTCTGTCCTGCCTGTGTCTCCTTCTGTTCCCCTTTGTGCCTCATTCTGCCCCCATTGTTCCTCCTTCTGTCCCCCATTGTGCCTCCTTCTGTCCCCCTTGTGCCTCCTTCTGTCCCCCGTGTGCCTCCTTCAGTCCTCCTTTGTGATTCCTTCTGGCCCTTGTGCCTCCTTTTGTCCCCCTGTGCTTTCTCCTTCTGCCCTCCTGTGCCTCCTTCTGTTCCCCTTTGTGCATCATTCTGTCCACCATTATACCTCTTTCTATCTCCCTGTGTGCCTCCTTCAGTCCCCCTGTGCCTCCTTCTGTCTTCCTTTGTGACTCCTTCTGGCCCTCATGCCTCCTTCTGTCTCCCTTTGTGCCTCCTTCTGTCTCCCTGTGTGCCTCCTTCTGTCACCCTGTGCCTTCTTATGTCCCCCTCTGTGACTCCTTCTGGCTCTCAGGCCTCCTCCTGTCCATCTGTGCCTCCATCTGTCCCAATGCCTCTTTCTGTTCCCTTGTGCCTCCTTCTGTCTCCTTGTGCTACCTCTGCCACCCTGTGCATCCCACTATGCCTATGCTTCTTATGTCCCCCTTTGTGCCTGTCCCCCTCCTGCAATCCCCTAGTCCTTCTCCTGAAAATGACTTAAGATATTCCACAGTTTCATATTTAAATGTACTTTTTAAGTTTTTACAGTTTTATAATAGTCCAGACAAGATATTATAAGAGCATGTATTAACATTTTAGTATTTCCTGAGTGAGAAAAGGTTGGATGCAAGATATGTTTTTGAGTTGGAGATGACAGGACCTGGTTAGGGAGTGAATGTGAGGAATAAAAGAGAGAGAGGAGTCAAATATTACCCCTAAGCACCGTGCTTTGGAAACTGAAGTTATGAGAGTGTAATTAACATTTATTGTTATTTAAGGCAGAGTGGTGAATAAAGACGGTGGAAAAATTATTAGTTTTATTTTACTCATATTAACTTTTAAGAAGCGAGAGGACATGAAGGGGGATATAGCAGACAAGCAGTCAGGAACACGTGGGAGGAGGCAGTTAAGGTCTGGGGCCGAAAGGTACAGTTGTGTATCGTCTGCATATAAGTGATATTGAAATCCAAATGGGTTGATAAGGTTGCCGAGACCCTGCATGTAGATGGAAAAGAGGAAGGGGCTAAGGACAGAGCCTTAAGGTATCCCCACAGACAAAGGATGAGGAGAAGACATATCTTGACAAAGGGGACCCTAAGGGCCCCGAAACAATAGTTGGTACATGGACAGATATATTACATGTGTGTGATGGGACAATAAACGTCATTTGAAGTCAACAAGTCTGTGTGTGGATCCCTTTTTGATGTTTTGGATTCCACTGCCTGGGGACCTAGCACCAGCATCCACGCTGTACAGGTGTGCGGCTTTGTATGCATTACATCACTGAACGAGTGATCATTTAGATCCCCATAGACTCCTGTGGTAATTGTGATGATCCAGCAGCTGCAAACAACGCTGGAAGATCAGGCCAGATGGATTGGGGAAGGATCGTTTCTTTGGCAGAGATCCCCCGATCCCTCTGGCCGTGGGTGCTTACAGTAAGGAAATCTGTGTTGCAGGAAGTGACTGGTTAAAGTGGACTAAGCCAAGTATTTTAAAAGTAAATTATTTAATCTCAGCTAATCAAGAGACTTTAAAATATATAAAAACCACTAAGTGCTCACACAGGACTAGGAAAACATTTATATCTGAAGTTGGACTTCTAGTAGTCAGGGTAGGGTGCTATGTGGATGGCTACAGCTGCACCTGTGGAGTCTGCAGTGGAATCCTATGTTTTGATCTGTTTGAATTCCTTCTACTGTAAAAAGTAGTGACTGCAGGCCTGAAGTATGTGTCAGAGAAGAAACTGCAATTTTGTAAACAGAGAAAAACACAGAGCTGTTAATTTGTACCAGTTCCACCGCGTGGATAGAAGACTACTACAGTGTAAACATTACGATGAAACTGTTCTTCTATATTCAGCTTCGTTTTTTAAATAAAAAGCACAATGACCTGTCTTCTTCAGTAACTTCTGCTGAACCTGTTGTTATAATTCCTCTTTTTTTCTTTTTCAAAACTATTCATGCAGAATATGCATATAACCTGCCGTACAGTATAAGAAAATTGAGAAAACAAATGGACTTTGCTTTCTAAAATGTATTTGTGGAGAAGTTTAAGGAGTGCCATATTCAAAGAGAAGGTAAAGTGTTGAGGTAGTCCTAACATTCTGGCAACAAATTGCGTCAGTATAATTAGCGATGATTGCAATCTGCCAATTACGACTACATGAAATTTTGCGTAATTTTTTGCAGTTATACCCATACATAATCATGATTTGAACATTACATTGATTTCGCGTAATCCCTTTGTAATTATAGTTTTGAGAAAATGTATTTTGAAAACGCAAAGGAAAAATGGTTTTGAAACTGTCATTTTTCTTTGTTTAAAGGGAATGTCCAAGCAAAATAAAAAAATGTGTTTCACTTACCTGGGGCTTCTGCCAGCTCCATGCAGCCATCCTGTGCCCTCGTAGTCTCTCACTGCTGCTCCAGTCCCCCGCTGGCAGCTTTCTGACCTCGGAGGTCGGCGGGACACATTGCGTACATTTTTATGCATTCCCGCTAATGCAGGAACATTAACACATACATTTTTACGCATTACTGGTTTAATGCGTAAAAATTTACGCATTAAACCAGTAATGCGTAAAAATGTATGTGTTAATGTTCCTGCACTAGCGGGAATGCGTAAAAATGTACGCAATGCGTCCCGCCGACCTCCGAGGTCAGAAAGCTGCCAGCGGGGGACTGGAGCAGCAGTGAGAGACTACGAGGGCACAGGATGGCTGCATGGGGCTGGCAGAAGCCCCAGGTAAGTGAAACACATTTTTTTATTTTGCTTGAACCTTCCCTTTAAAAAACATTTTTTCTTTGCATTCCCAAAATTGATTTTCTCAAAAACGACAAGGTATTTTTTTTGCCTTATTCTCACTATATCCCTTATCAAACCTAGCAATTTTCATGATGACAGCATTTATGGGGGCATTGCTATTAAAGGGACTCCGAGCACCTCATATAGGTATGCCTTTAAGCCACACGACTTCCAACAAAGTCATGCTATGACCCCTCTGGTGGAGCCTCTTGCAATGACCATGCGTGTTACTTCTTCTTCCTGCTTCATTCAGTGATGCACTTCTCTAACAGAGAAGACAGGGGTGACCCAGAAGTAATAACATAGCCAAGATGGCAGGCACGATTTTTAAATTGAAATCGAATCAAAACTGTTTGGTGTAGAATGGCGATTCAGGCATCAAATGAAAGAGAAGAACACGAGCTACAGAGAGGTACTTTGCATTACTGGTCGGAGTCGACTCTCTAGGCATACCCATGAGAGGTGCTCGGAGTCCCTTTAACCACTAATGTTGGAACTAAATTACACAGAAATTACGGAAAATTGCTAAATTATGGTTCCTGATTACGTTTACAAACAAAATTAATTATAATTTTTCAAGAAATTTTGCATTACAATTTTGCATCGTAATTGTGAATTACCAGTAGGATGCAAAATTACGACTCTGCGAAATTCATGCTCATGACTAAGTATAATTACTGTATGCAGCTCTTGGGTTTTTTTTTTAATGAGACAACGCTATTTAACTGAGACAATGCTATTTTCAGCTATAGCCATAACTGAAGTCAGATAATGAAAGCAGACCATCATATAACAAAATCACTACAGAGACAAAAAAAAAATCAATTGCTTTCTTTTAAAGAGACACTGAAGCGAGAATAAATCTTGCTTCAGAGCTTATATTCAGCAGGGCCATGTGTGCCCCTGCTAAAACGCAGCTATCCCGCGGCTAAACGGGGGTCCCTTACCCCCCAAATTCCCCCCTGCAAAATCTACGACCAACTTGGTCATAGATTTTGCTGCTGTTGAGGCAGGGCTAACGGCTGCAGCCCTGCCTCTCAGTGCCGTCTATCAGCAGCGCATCGCCGCCTCTCCCCCGCCCCTCTCAGCGAAGGAAGATGGTTAGCCCTGCCTCAATGAGGAAGCGCTGCCCTGGACTCCACGAGGGGATTGGGGAGGTAAGGGACCACCGTTTAGCCGCGGGATAGCAGCGTTTTAGCAGGGGCACACATGCCCCTGCTGAATATAAGCGCTGAAGCGAGATTTATTCTCGCTTCAGTGTCTCTTTAAAAATACAATTTTTTTAGATTTTGATAAAATATAGGTGTTTGAAGTTTGTCTTCTGTGCAAAGTATGCTTTTCTGACAATCTCCTCCTCTAGTTTATGCAAGTCACCATGGGACATATTCCTTAACCATTGCTAAAATTGCCATGCAAAAGCAGTGCATGGAAAATTTACTAGTTCTTACACCACTAAAATAGTGCTCATTGTGCAATTAGCGTGTTCTGCGCTACCTACACACGTTGTGCAATTGAATGCTGTATTATTATTATTATTATTATTTAGTATTTAAATAGTGACATCTTCTGCAGCAATGCACATAGTATATGGTCTATGGCTGTATGATATACTAGCATCATAGGAGACACCTAGAAAACGCAGATCACATAAACTGTGTGCCACGTGTTATGTCAGTGGCGGAAGTACCGGTAGGATTGCTGTGTGCTGCAATTTTATCCTTGGCTAATGAATATGCTCCCATGTAACTTTTCTGTAAAATATCTGTCTGTACAGCATCAAGGGCAAACCCAGGATTTTCAAGGGGGGATTCCTGAAAGGTCTCCCTCAGCCATGCATAATACAGTATAATAATATGGTAGGACATCATGCTGGGTACACACAATGCAATTTCCTGTCCGACTGACAGGATCAGACAATTATTTCCTAAATGTCTGATCTGCTCCCGATCCGACAATGGGATCAATCAGAAGCAGAGTAGATACAGAAAATAATGAGGACAGTCGACGTTGCTAATGAAGGGGAAAGTGAAGCATTCACACAGCAGGGCACAGGGCTGTGCTCATACCTGACTCTATTAAGTTCCCCAGAGCTGCTCCATGCTCTGTACACACACTACTGCCCCATGCTCTGTACACACACTGCTGCTCCATGCTCTGTACACACACTGCTGCTACAGCAATAGTCAGGGCCGGCCCGCTCATGAGGCGGGGTGAAACATTTGCCTCAGGCAGCAAACTTCTAAGGGCGACACCCGCCCGGGGGGGGGGGGGGGGGGGGGCGGCTGCCGAGCCGGAAATTTAGCGGGCAGGTCGGGGGTATTGGGCCTAGCGGTGGGGAGGGGGGTTGGACCCCCCCTCCCTCGCCTGGGTCCCCCGATCTGCGCTCCCCTCCAGCCTGTAATTAGGAAGCCACTGCCAGATCGTAAGAGGAACGGGTGGGGAGGACTCACCTTTTCCGCGTTCCAGCGAGCGCTCCACTGTAAGTGGACGGCGATGCAGGAAGTGACGTCAATGGAGCGCACGATGGAACGCGGAAAAGGTGAGTCCTCCCCGCCCGTGCCTCTTACGATTGGGCAGCAGCTTGCTAATTACAGGCTGGAGGGGAGCGCAGATCGGGGGACCCAGGCGAGGGAGGGGGGGGGGGTCCGACCACACTCCCCACCGCTAGGCCCAATACCCCCGACCTGCCCGCTAGCCCTCCGGCTCAGCGGCCGGCCCCCCCGCACCCACGGATGGGGGGCGGTGGCGGCAGCAGCTCTATCCTAAATTTGCCTCAGGCGGCAAAAAGTCTAGGGCCGGCCCTGGCAATAGTCAACTGTAGCAGGGAAAGAAAGGGGGCAGTGCTGTGAGCTGCAGGATGTCTGCAGATATTCTGGTATCTCAACTTGTGCCTGTCCCCAGACACTGCACCGGCCCTGATCTGAGAGGGGGATTCTGGGAAGCTGTAATCCTCCCCCCCCCTCATTTGCTAATGAACATTACAGAATACGTTGTGCTATATAGATCAATAATAATAAGGATGCTGTGTTGATACTGCAGTGATGGAGCTGTAGTTACAGTGTTTCAATGTTGTTGTCATTATTTCCCTAACCATTATCTTTTAATGTTTCTTACTTTACAAACAAAAGAGTCACCCTCTTTTGTTCCTTTGTCGCCTAAAATGAACACTTCCACAAAAGGAAAAAAAAAGTTCCATTTGACTATAATGTTCTAAGTGGTGCTATACAGCTTTGGTTATCTTTTATGTATTTATTTTCAAAGTTTTTTTTGAATGTTCAAAAAAAGGGATTAGGCAAAAACAGTAAGCTGTTGCAAACAAAGTGTATCTGAGCAGAGCAGGAATTAGTAGCAGAAATCCTGCTAAAATAAAAGCTTTAGGTCAGTGTTACACATTTTTTTGTGTTGCGGTGTGATGCGATGCTCCTGCCATATCCCACCGCAACGCAAAAAACGACAATCATATGACCCTGCAGCAAAGTGTGTAGACAGGGTCATTCACATAGCGCAACCCCCTGTTCAGTGACCTACTCCCTGCTGGGTAGGAAGTACATCACTGGGATTCCCGTTGGTCCTCTCATGCTCGCTGTAATGCACTGCGCTCTGTTGTTTGCACTATTTGCATAACTCATAGACCTCCATTACCCCATGTATCGTGTGTTAAGCGTGCTACTTGCAGTAACGAGCTGCTGCCCATGTGTTGGCCTGGATAACTCTGGACCGCAATAACAAGTGTGAAAGTCTACATAGACTTTCATTGCCTTTGCAGCCCCTTGCGGTAAAATAGGGTAACACAACCCAGGAATTACCTGCAAGTGTAAAAGTACCCTTAAAAACAAAACTAAGGCCTCAACTCAGTAAGGGCAGTTTGGTAAAATAATTTAGGTTGATAAAATACTGCATTCAGTATTTTACACTTTTTTTTTTCAAAATTCGCTAAGATTTCCTTGCATGCGGTAGAAGTTTGGTAACATACCGAAAAAACATGCTTCAATTCACTAAGCCCAGCTTGGTAAGTCTCACCAGCTGTAGAGTAGGTCTGGCAGGAGGCCAGAGAATCTGCCCACAAGTGGTGTGCATGAGCTGTTAAAGTTTCTGTCATCCCTGGCATCTCGTTAGACATGCATACATGCTAACTAAAGGGAGCACCTCTGTGTGTCAGTATACAGAATGAAGGATTGGAGAATTAGAGACAAGCGTTGGCACTGCAGCATATATCAGAGGGTTGCAGCTGTACCACCCAGGGCCGGCTAGTTTACCAGCTTACCATGACATAAGAGACTCAATACAGCAAATGGAGGAAAAAGGCAGAAGTCGGCACTGCAAGCAAATCAGTTTAAAGCAGTATTAAAGTGCAAACAGCAACATTGTAAAGTGCTAACTTGTGCAGCAGATCAACATTTAGGTGCACATACTGGTCCTGGTGGGCAGTCAGTGGGTAGTGGGGTGGTGGGTGCAGGGCACAGCTGTGTGATGGCCATTTCGTGCAAAAAAGAGCTTCGACGGCAGCTTAGCGTGGGTCTGCGGACTTCCTGGATTCATATCCAGGTGCCTGACATACTGTATCAGTATTCAGATATGCACATAAAAGCCTTTTTAAATGTATCCTTTTCCTGCTCTGTTGTTCTGAAGTCCCGCTCAGCAGTGCATTTGATCAAATGTGGTAAGAAGCAGGGCTGTGTGACTCTCCCTATTTGCTGTCTGCTATAACTTTTACTGCATGGAGATTGTAAGTTACCTGCTGGTCAGAGCTGGAGATAATACCAAACACTGTAACTTGATTTACTGAATGTTTTAATCTTTGTGAATTGCAATTTCTTTGCATTTCTTGAGTTCTTTACCGCACAAGTCAGTAATTTACCTCACAAGTTAGTAATCTTACTTTTCAGTGCAGTAATAGATTTATTGAATTAGCATTTGGCAAGGTGATTGGTAAAATCAGCTGTTTTCTACATCACCGAATGCTTAGTGAATTGAGGCCAAAATCTCACCAAAAGTAAAGGTCATGGGTGAGTAGATAGCCATAGGGTGAGCTAACTTCAAACTAGTGTAGCTCCACAGGATTAGAAAGGCTCAATCAAATTTGATTAGATGATTCATTTCTTAGTCTCTGACTGACTGTCTGCAATCATGTGATCATGAATGATCACGTGATTTAAACCAGCTGATTCGAGACTTATAAATCAGTAACCTGTAAGATGATTTATGCAGGAGAAATTGATCATCTCTGTTCATAGTCCTTGGAGCGTTAATATTTATGTAACCTGTCTACAAGTCCTAATCTGTTTATAAGTCAAAATTAATTAGGATGTAGCTTGGCTGATAATCTCATGGCGGATTACTTGATACTCAGTCTGATGCTAACACTCATCTTGTGCTGGGGATATGCCAGTCACAGGACATTAGAGTATGTACAAGGAAGTGATGCCAGAAGCTTGCTTAGAATTTACTGAGCAAGGTATCTTTTCTTGTATAATGAGTATAATAACTAGTAGTTATCCAGATTTTGGGAGTGATAAATGTATAACACCAAGGCCCATATGCAATTCACTTTTTCTCCTGAGTTTTTAAATTTGTTAATAAAATGTCACCAGAAAGCAAGAAAATACGCAAAACAATTTTGATAGTACTTTTTCACCTACTTTTTTTAGTTGAAAAGTGCTGGAAAGTTATTTAAAATTGAACATTAAAAATGATCTCCTAGGAGAAAACTCAGATGAAAAGGAGAATTGCATATGGGCCTAAGAGATCAAGTGCAGGCAAGTTAGCTTGGTGAAGACTTGGAGGAAATGTCCATTCTGGGACAGGCTCTGTACTCAGTTGAAAAGCTTCCTATAAAGTAGGTGTTACCTCTTTCTTTACATTTACACTAATAAAGTTAGGAACAAGCCTACTCTTTCAGGGTCAACAACTTGTAAGCAAACTTATTTGGCTTGACTTGAAAGGACTCCATACAGTAAATGAGGAACATGCCACTGACCTGTTTATTTGCCATGTGAGGTACTCACTAATCTCACCTGGACTAATGCTGAATGTCTGTCATGGCAATTTGCATCGGACCCATGGAGGCACCCATTAACTCCGTATATCAGATCCAAGATTTCAACTAATCAGAAGTAGAAAGTAAGCACTGTCCCCTTGAGCAGAGTACCTCCAGTGCTATATGTAACACTTTTTGTGTGTGGTATTTACCTCTGATACTGAAAGATATATCACAAGTGATGACTTCTATGAAACTAATTTAAAAAAAATATACACAGATCGCCATTCTCTTGGGTCAGCTGGAAGTGAAAGTGCCTCACCAGTGCTTGGAGACCCATGTGAGGAGGAAAGCATGTCTGTTTTAGGAGAACACCTGACTGATGCAGTATATGCATAGCTGCCAAGTTGGCATTGTGGAGTACCCCAATCATGCATTGGTTAATGCTGATCTCTGGTTATGCTGCGTATGTATATTACAGCAACCAGCTTTGAAACATGTAATTCATCCCCCAATTTTAAAATGCTGGGTGGGAACATGAGGAGCCTAATAACATGACCTGAAGAGTCCACCAAGACCAAGACTCATTAGGTGTTGTTATGCAGCAAATTGTTCTGGAAGGGTTGTTATATCGGCTGATGGATTGCTGTAAGGCCACTTTTCCAGGGACTGTTGATAGGCAGTGAAATGCCTCTCAAACTCTCACAACTGCTCACTGCTGCCTGGTAACTGCTTGTTGCTGCCTGGTAACTGCTCACTGCTGCCTGGTAACTGCTCACTGCTGCCTGGTAACTGCTTGCTGAGCACACAGCTCAATAGTCCATGAAAAAGAGGCCTGAATGACGTATGGTATCTGGTGAAAGCTTGTTTAAAACTGAACAGTGCATAATGTGATTTCTACTGCTGCTAGTAATGTGAATTACCAAAGCATATGTGTCCTGTATATGTGAGTTGTGATCCAGGTGACCGAGATAGGAAAGATAATTCTCCAGTACTGGGGGAACCATTCCTTTCCAAAGGTTTTACTATCCTTCTTAACATTCAATAAAGCATCTCAATAGTTCCATAGAAGCTACCACTCATTAAATATCTTTGGTTACCTTTGGTTTGCTGGGTTTAATCTAATGGACCATACTCACGGGCTACAATTGTCGCTGCAACACGCGGCGCGCGCGTGTTGCGGAAACACGTCGCCCGTGAGTATGAGGCGCAATAAGGGCACGCACCCCGAACCGTTGCTCGTCGCTGCTGTCGCCAGGCAATTGGCGCGGTCAAACGCCTGGCGACAGTGCCGCCGCAACTCGGCCGTGCGGACTAGCGACAGCAACAAGCAGGAAATACCTTGAGCTTTCGGCGGGGGGAGGAACAACAGCGACAGCTTCCGCCGCATCAGTTGCCAGGTCCCTTTGCCGTGTGTATGCGGAGGGACCTGGTGACGAGCTGTCGCCGGCCTGTCGTGCACATGCTCCCGTGTGCTAGTGACAGGCCACAAATGTAGCCCGTGAGTATGGTCCATTAGGGGCAAGACCATTAGCTGAAGCACAAACATAGAGGAGCTCTACATTTAACTATTATCCTTATAGTGTGATGTCTACCTCTTGTCGGTGAACTAGCACATGACTCCTTTGGCTAAAAAACTGAGGTGGCAGAGCTAACATTTGCTATACATCATGATACATAGTGATATCAGGCCTAGAAAAGGAGATTGATTGGCTTCCAAAGAAGGGTCAGAGTTTGTTTATTAAACAAGGGACACCACCGAATCAAAATTATTTTTATGTTATAGGGAGAGCAGCATCGGTAACGGAAACTCAAAATCTTTACAGACAGAGACAGCAACAATCTATGTTTCAAAACAGTTGCAGGCTTGCTAGATGCTGAAAAAATATAGTATGGTTTAAGCTCAGCAAAGCTATGAGAAATACTTAATGCATTAGGCCCAATGAGTCCCATAGAGTCCACTTATCTTATGGAATTGGACACTTAAACACACCTGCTTAGATTTTGTAGCATTTGCCCAATAGCTACTTATGTACTTTTTTAAAATGACATTTTATCTTTTCGGGGGACTCATTTGTAACATGTGTGCATTGACTTACTTGGCTATCGATTATTTAGCGGTATTTATCTATAGACCCACTTAGTTACAAAGAACATCGCAGCAGATTAGGGTCTTGCGTTGTACTTCAAAGAGAGAAAATATGTCACACTTGTGATGACAGCACGGTGCCTTCACTACAACCTTTGTGTGATGCTTTAAAAACTATAGGAAGCCAGGCTAATACATCTGGCTTTACTACAGCACGCTTTCCATTAATGGAGAGATTGTTTCTCTAGTATCTTTAGAAGGTCACTGATGATGAATAACCAGCTTAGACCTCAATATAGTCACTTCAATGAAAGGATAACCTAAATGTGACATTAAAATAAAATATTTAGAATAATCCAAGAGATTTGACCGGGAATTTAGGATGTCCCTAGAAATGATCTACTCTGATTTACGGACATAACATTTTCAATTTATGATCTGAGACTAGACTATATCACCAGCGGCTGGGGAAGGAATAGTCCTATTAGAGCCAGATCATATATTCAAACCGACAGACTTGTGAAGATTTGGAAAATAAAATAGAGAATAAAAATGTCATTTTTTTTAACTGTGCAAGCTTTTTGCTCTCACATCAGCAATGAAAACATTAGTTAGATCTATGGAAATATTAAGGAAGTGAAACATAGCAGCCAGATGATTTCATAGGGTCTTTCGATGACCTACTTTAATAAGTAGCTGTGAGAATATGTAATAGATGCCATTCAGGTAGGGGTTTAAGCATCAGGCATATTGACTTGCACTGCCTACTGTTAGTAATTTGACTTGGCGGGAACCTGTGGCTGACATGTCTGTGTCACAACACAAGCACAACAGCAGGAAGAAGAAGAAGAAGAAGAAGGAGGAGGAGGAGGAGGTGGAGGAGGAGGAGGAGGAGGAGAGGGAAGAGGAAGAAGAAGAAGAAGACTAACACTCCTCAGTCAGTAAATATGTATAGTATACATTTACACCTCAGCCTCATTACCTGTCCTCACAGTCTAGGCTGAGCCTTAGTGGCTGCTGCTGATAAGTTGGGCTACCTGGTGCAGAAGCCAAACCAATATACCCCCTCTCTACATCCTCTCCCACTCCCAGTATGCTACTGCCTACCCTTGTCACTTCCCTCCTGCCCTGGCTATGACCACTCCTGGACCATGGTGACATTGTTGCCTGACATCTCTATCAAGACTGAGGCAGAAAGAGGTTAAAGGTAAAGGTCTATAGTGGTTTTCCTTGCCTCAGTAGAGCACCATTTGTGGAAACAGCAAGTGCAGCTGTGGTAGAGTTTATATACTATACAACCTTACTACCACATAGGAAAGGTCACTTTGTGTCAGAAGAATATGAAGGGGGCCAGAGCTGATTTAATTTTGAATAATAATTGCGGAGGGGGCTTGAACATTAATGCATTTGCAGGCATTTGCCCACACTGGACTATATCAGCCATTTTAAGTCCCCCCCGATCTACTTACCCGTGGCTTCCTCTAGCTCCTTATTGGTGACATGTCCTACGACACAGCTCCGCTCGCAGCCCGCCAGTACTGAGGCCAACATCGACCTTGTACTGCACCTGGGCACCGTGCCCGTGATTGACACTCACGCAGGCACAGTACAAGGCTGACCCCGAGATTGGCCTTAGTACCAGCGGGGACACCGGGCTTTCGGCTGTGAGCAGAGCTGCGTCGTTGGTCATGTCACCAGGAAGGACCTGGAGGAAGCCACGAGTAAGTAGCTTATGATTCCTTTAACTTTGGTGCTCCTTCATTACTGGTGAACCTTTGCCCCATAATGACCTTTAAATTAGAGTTGGCTGATTTGAAATGGCCAATAGGGATGAAGTTCACAAATGCAAAGTGTTTGTGATTTGTGTTTTAGTGAACACTTTTCAAAAGGTTTGCTATTTGCCTGGCAAACAACACCAAGAGAGGTTCGCCCATCTTAAAAAAAAGTATGTATGTCTTTTTTTAACCCAAATAACTATGATTCTTGTAAGTTGATCCTTTGGCTTTAATGCGGTTGTTTTTATTAATTCTACAAATGTGAGTTGGAAGATCAGGTGTTCTGTCTCCACTGACTAGATGCCTGTCACACACAGGTTTGTGATTCATAAAATGTCAACAATAAATCACGGCTATCAGTTACTTATCCCCAGTGATATTCTGCTGCCAATTCTTTTCCACAGGGATTGATAGACACACACCAGTTTCCAATCACTAATTCATACAGAGATTTGGAACTGGCTGTTATTTCCAATACAGAAAAAGAGGGAAAAAAGCGGGGAATACGTAATTTAGCAGCAATTTATCCTTGGAATTTTATTGCTTGTCATGTGATGACCTTAGCTCATAATTCACAAAAAAATATGAGGAATACTGTAAAGAAATTATTACACTTCTTCACCTTGGACGTGCGTTAAAGCAAACTGTGTTAAAACATGTGCTCAGTACATCAAATTCCTATACAACTATTAGGGCAGATTCACTAATGAAGCAGTTATTTTGAGCACCAGAGGCAGTAATGTGGGCACCACCATTAGCAGCTATTACAGGTAATTTGGGCACCTCCAGCACCCGATGCCTCTGGCACCTAAATTACTTATAATAGCATCTATTAACTATTTAATGGTTTTGATACAGTATATCTACGCCCCTAAAAAACTTCATCTAAGCCTCAGGTGCGTAGATATACGTATCTCTCTTTCCCCCGCTGCTGCACGCGCTCGTGCGCACGTCCGTGCGTGCCATCCGCACTGCTAGTTCACCCAGTAATTAGGTAATGGGAACTCATGTTCCCAAACCTAATTACAATGCCCGATTGTGTATAATCATTCATTTAAATGAATGAATGGCTATAATGCGCATATCCGTCCGTGATCGCGCTGCCGCCAGCAATTGTGCGTGTGCACGATCCCGTGCACGTTGCCCGCCGCCTTCCGCTGTCTGCCTGGTGATTGGGGACTGGGCACTGACTTTCCTAGACCCCAATCAGAGTGTCCAGATTGCTTGAATGACTGTCATTCAGTCATTCAGCAATTAAAAATAAAGTTCTCCATGTGCGCACCCTCCTCCCCATGTGCACAATGCCCCCCCCTGCGTGCACAATGCCCCCCTGACTGCCCAGTTCCTTCAACCAATCACAGAGCCTTATTGCCTGAATGACTATTGCTATAGGCCAATGGCAATAGTCATTCATAGAATATTTGTAAATAAACTAACAGAGTTACTTTACTGTTACTACTTCACCTCAGATAAGCAATTCTGCTCAGCTGAGGTGACAGAAGCACTGGCAGGCCTGTGAGTACTGTAGATCTCTGTGGATCTTTTTTTTTTTATCAAATAGATCTCTACCCCATTAACCCTCTGTCTCCCATTACCAAGCCCACCCCTCTCCTCCAGCTTTTTTTATTGAACAGGGTTTTTTTTTCCCATTGATCAGGGCTCTTTTTCCCTATTGATCAGGGGTTTTTTTTTAAGGTGGCCACTAGCGTATATTATATACGCACATACTCCCCCCAGCCTTACTTTCACCCCCGATTAACCCTCTGCCTCCCATTACCAAGCCCACCCCTCTCCTCCAGCGTTTTTCATTGATCAGGGCTTTTTTCACCTATTGATCAGGTTTTTTTTTCCTAAGGCGACCACTTGCGTATATTATATACGTATATATACCCCCCCAGCCTTACTTTAACCCCCCATTAACCCTCTGCCTCCCATTACAAAGCCCGCCCCTCTCCTCCAGCTTTTTTCATTGATCAGGGCTTTTATTCCCATTGATCAGGGCTTTTTTTCCCCTGTTGATCAGGGTTTTTTTTTAAGGTGGCCACTTGCGTATATTATATACGCATATACTCCCCCAGCCTTACTTTCACCCCCCCCCCCCCCCCAAAAAAAAACAAGAACAAATAAAACAAATGTTTTATTTATTCACCTGCCTGTGCTATATTGAGCTATACTGCAAAGATGGCAAAAAGATTTTATAGTGTAGAAGAGGCGGGCGCCATTCTGCAGAACAGTAGTGAGGAAGAGGAGGTGGATACTGACTCTGATATGGAATGACTTCCAATTTCTGATTAGATCATTTAGTTGTGATGAGTAGTGATAAAGCTATTGGGGAATGAAAGGGAGGAGTGCTGAAATGTGAAAATTGCTCTGGTCCATAAGGGGAAATTATACTGAAGGCTGAAATGGTTTAAGGATACCCAAGGTGAAAATAGACTAATGAAATAAACGATCTATCTTCTTTCTCCTAAAAATGACTTTTTAAGATATTCCAGTTTTATTTCATGTTTAAATCTATTTTTTTACGTTTTAACTGTTTTATTTTGCTCAATGACACATTCATTGAAGTATGCCAGAGCTAAAATCTATGAACTATTGACCCTTTTTATCTCTTTCCTGCTCTCAGAAGCCATTTTCTGCTGGGAAAGTGTTTTATAGTTGGACTTATCAGTGAGGGTCACACTGTTGTCACTTCCTGTTGGCACGAGCCTCCTCTCACCATGGAATGTGTATCTCTTGCATCCGACTTTGCAACTTTGTATATTGCACTGTGACATTATATGCAACAATAAATCTACCTCCATAGCAGTGCCAGCCATTCTCTTCATTCTACCATATTGCTACAAAGGAGGATGCAGCGACAGGGAAATTATTATATAGGATAGATAAATAGATAGACATACAGTCATAGTACATACAGTTAGGTCAATAAATATTTGGACAGAGACAACTTTTGTTTCTAGATCTTCTGTGCTTCTGTACAATACCTCAATGAATTTTAACCACTTTGTCCTCCTTGACGTATAAAAACGTCAAGGAGGACATGCGCGCCCCCGCGGCCGATCACGCGCGTGCACGCGCACTCCCGGCCGTGGATTCGTTAGTCCAGGAATCAATGTATCGGGCTATGGTGCCCGATCACTGATTCCTCTCCCCCGCTGAAAAAGCGACAGCTTCTCTCAGAAGCTACGCTTTTTCTGATGCTATGTCCCTCTAAGCGTACATTGTACACTTAGAGTGATGTCATGTAAACAAACTACATCTAAAAGTAAAAAAACATTACAATACACAAATATTTCCCCAAATAAAACACTATTTATATCCCACTCTCCCAAAAATACCCACATAAAATGTTTAATTAAAAAAAAAAACATTACTATAAAAAAAACAAACCACATAAATATTTACCTAAGGGTCTAAACTTTTTAAATATCTATGTAAAAATGAAATATTTCTTTATATTTTTTTTTTTATAAGCTTGTAAATAGTGATGGATGCAAAACGGAAAAAATGCTCTTTTATTTCCAAATAAAATATTGTCGCGATACATTGTGATAGAGACATAATTTAAATGGTGAAATAACCGTAACAAATGGGCAAATATCATACATGGGTTTTAATTATGGAGTCATGTATTATTTTAAAACTATAATGGCCGAAAACTGACAAATAATGAATTTTTTCATTTTTTTTCTTATTCTTACTGTTAAAATGCTTTTACAGTAAGGTAGCTCTTAGCAAAATGTACCCCCCAAAGAAAGCCTAATTGGTGGTGGAAAAAAAAAGATATAGATCAGTTCATTGTGATAAGTAGTGGTAAAGTTATAGGCTAATGAATGGGAGGTGAACATTGCTCGGATGCATAAAGTGAAATCGACTGAGAGCTTAAGTGGTTAATTGAAACAACTCAGATGCAGTTGAAGTGCAAACTTTCAGCTTTAGTCCAGTGGGGTAAACAAAACGACTGCATACAAATGCGAGGCAACTAAAGCATTTTTTAACACAATCCCTTCATTTCAGGGGCTAAAGGCTTTTCTACTGCATCTAAGTTGTTTCAAGTAAAATTAATCTCTGAGGAGGATCAAAAGTCTAAAACAGGCTGTCTGCACATTGGGTTGATGTGGCTCTGTAATGTAAATTGTATAAGCTATAGTTTTGCTATACAGCCGCGGTTCTGGATATAAGCCTGGCTTCAGGGGCATAAATAGATCATTTGCATATTCAGCTTCAGCAATGGTGCATTGTGGGTAACCACAGTTACACACTTAACCAGTTCCCTACCCTGGGGTTTTCCACCTAAAAAACCCAAGCAATTTTCTACATTTCACTGGTCTCTCATTCATTAGCCAATACGTTTATCAGTACTTATCACACACAAATAAACTATAGTTTTTTGCCACCAATTAGGCTTTCTTTGGGTGGTACTTTTTGCTAAGTATTATTTTATTTTGAATGCATTTAAAAGGGCATAGGGAGAAAAAAATGAAAACAAGTCATTATTTATCAGTTATCAGGCCTTACAGTTTAAAAATAAAAAGCATTACTGTAGATCAAGCCCACATATTTTATTTGCCCATGTGTCCTGTTTATTTCAACATTGAAGTTATCTTCCTAGTACAATGTATGGTGAAAATATAATATTTGTAAATAAAGGGTTTTTTCCCCAATTTTTTGCATTGTACTTTATCAGCAATTACAAGCCATATTCACCAAAATAACAGTAATATACCCTCATGGCATACATATCTAAACAGCTAAGCCCATTTATTAGCTCCTACCCCTGTAGTTAGCAAGATGTACCCCTTTTTTCCCCTTCGCCCCCATAGATAGCCAGGTGTACCTCTTTATCTCCCCCCCCCACTATAGATAGCCAGATGTGCCCCTTATTAGCCCCTCCTCATAAAAATCCAAGATGTAATCCTTATTAGCCAGATTTGCCTCTTTGTCCCCCCACCCCAATTGATAGCCAGGTGTGCCCCTTTGTTCTCCCTCTCCAATAGGTAACCAGATGTACCCTCTATTCCATCCACCACCCCCTTCATGGATAGCCAGGTGTGCCCCCTATTAGCCCCACCCCAGTATAAAAGATATGTATGTGCCCCTTTGACCCCCGCCATAGATAGCCAGGTGATCCTCTGTATTCTCCACCTCCCTCCCCATAGATAACCAGATATGTCTTTTTGTCATCCCCCCATAGATAGCCAGGTGTGCCCCTTTGCCCCCATAGATAGCTGAGTGTGCCCCTTTGCCCCCCTCCCCATAGATAGCCAGGTGCATAATGTATCCTGCCCCCTTAGCCAGATAGATCCCCCCAGATAGCCATTATGCCCCCCTCCCCTCCATGCTGTGATCAGGCAGCATGGAGGATTAGCATGTAAACAGCTCACCTTGCCTCGTTCCAGTGCGCGATCAGCCTCCCCTCTGTGCACTACCGCTGCCGGGTCCCGGCTTGATGACTTCATTAAGCCAGCACCCAATCCGTTCCGCATAGTGACACAGGCAGTGGTAATGCATGGAAGGGAGGCTGATCACGCACTGGAATGAGGTGAGGTATGTTGTTTACATGCTAATCCTCCATCACAGCACTGGGGGAGAAGGGGGGGATGCTAAATTACAAGGGATCAAGCGGGGGGTGGGAGGACCAGACCCCCGGGAGGACATCCTTAATTAGTGTAGTTAGGGGAATGGGGTTAATGTGCCAGGCACGTGCTAGCATGCACACTGCGCTCATTGAAGTGAACTGACTTGTATTCATGTCGTGTGGCTTTCAGGAGCCACTTACAATGACGTGAATATACTGTAGGTAGGATGTTAAGTGGTTAAATCTGAAATATCAATTTAATATCAATATGCAAATACTTTCTGTTTTATGAAGGCAAACCACGCTTAAAATTCATTGTGGTAATGCACAGAACCAAAATTACAAAATTAGAAAAGAAATTGTCTGTCCAAATATTTTTGGACCTAACAGTACTTACTGTATATGAACATATGGCTAAAGGAAACATTGCAGAAATGTGTCTCTCTTTATCCTTTATATCTTTTACTTTTCAATAAATGTCTGGTTTCTAAGTATTTCTGAAAAAAAGTAAAATTCTGGTCTACTCTTATGCAGATCTTAATGAAAAGCCAAGTCAACAAATGATGTGCACATTAAAATGAAGTGGGAGCTGCTTGTAGAGAAGATTGTAAAACCTTAATAAATTTCCGCTAAATAAAGATTAGCAGATAGTACATCTGGAACAACACGAGTACATCCAGGTTTGTTGTTTATCTAAAAATTGTATCCTAATAATCTTCACAAACTCCATCTGGCAAGACAGTCACTTGGGATAGAGTTTAGAGAGAAAGCCTTCCAGGGAGTTTTGTTCATACATTCTCCAAAGTCTTTGAAACATGAAGAGAGGTATTTGGTCTTCTAAATTATAGCCTAGAGTTCCATTGTGCTATTGCATATACTAACAACACTTCCATGCACATTAATGGAAACCTCTGTTTGCTTTGTCTAGCAACAGCGAACAATAGAAGGAAAGACCAACATTTGATTGCTTTAAATATTTATGCTTTAATATGTACAGTAATGACCCAGATGAGACTGTGTATAAACACATCTGTGACATCATATTTCCATTATCAGAAACAGGCCTTTACTTTGACTGTTGTTTATGATTTGTAATGCAGTAATAGTGGTAGTAGAAATAATAGTAATAGCAGTAGCAGCAGCAGCATTATGAGTAGTAATATCAATAGTAGACAAAGCGGTGTAGCAACAACAATTACAGGGGCTAGTTTATTAAACCAAAAGATTATAATTTGCAATCCTTCAACCAGGGGAGTAGCAATAGGGGGTGCAGAGGTTGTGACCGCATTGGGGCCCTCGGGCCAGAGGGGCCCCGAGGGGCCTTCCTTCAACTGCAGTATTAGTTTTCTATTGGTCCTGTGCTCATAATAATCACTTCTATAGATACTTTGAATACTGGTAATAATTAACAAACTGTTCCCAGTTGCCATTGGCAGGTTTTGCATGCGCCGTATCAATTGGTTTGTATAGAGTGCTTGGGGGGGGGGGGCCCCATCTAACACTTGCATCGGGGCCCACAGCTCCTTAGCTATGCCACTGCCTTCCACGTACTGTGGCTGCAATATCCAAGCTAAATGATATTGCATTCTGTAAGCAGTCACTGCTGAAATTATAGATAGCTGCGCTTTTGTGCAACCCAGGTGCAGCAGTTACTTTTAAATGGGCAAGGAAAAAGTGTATGCATGTGCACATTTCGTATTAATCACCGTGCATTACACTGATTGGTATTATTTATTGCATTATTTATCAAATAACTGTGCAGTGGCCATGCAATACAATGGCCAGTGATCAGCCTCCCTCCCCAAGTCAAAGGCCAGATCTGTCCAGCAAGCAAGAAAATACACAACATAATTTTGATAGTACTTTCACCTACTGTTTGGTACTTTTTTAACTACAAAGTGCTGAAATGTTATTTAAAAATGAAGATGAAAAATTATCTCCTAGGAGAAAACTTAGGAGAAAAATGCAATTGCATATGGGCCCCTGTTTGTTTTATTGTAAATAATGATTTTCATCAAAATCGAAATGTTGTCCGCTTTACAGTTAATGTTGACATGACAAAGTAAATGCCTGGATTACAGTACATACAGGAACAATTAGTATGAATCATAATAAATATTAGTCTAGATCAGATAGAAAGAACTTTACACAACACCACCACTACCATTTCATGGCAGACAATATTTTCTTTACTCAAGATAACATCCATCTTAGCTATTTATGTATTTAAAGAGATTTTACATGGAAAGACATGCTGAGATTACTATCTTACTTTCAAAGGCTCTTACTAGGAAACTCTTGGGAGCAATGTGTGCATGGGTCTTTATTTTTTCAGGAACATGTAATTGATTTTCAGTGGGTAGCTGTAACCGTATAAGCAATGACTGAATTTTATTACAAAACTATCACTGCTTTTATAAATGTAACTGACAGTAAGGCCTGAATCTAAGCAGCTGTGCTGACTTCTCCTCCAAAGCCTGCTTGCGTCAAGTCTTCAATACAATGACCCGTGTCCACGGCACAACCCCCTATGTGCGCTCTTACAGGCTTATGATATCATTATAGTGTATGGAGTGTGGGGGATGGTTTATATTCTCCAGGCTATTAGATACTTCTGCCCAGCCATCTGTGTTAGTGAAGAGGGTGGTCAAAATGTCTGCATTATTATGTACCCCATGTTTCTTTCTTACTTTGTACAGCACCATGGAATAGGTTGACACTTTATAAATCAATAATAATAATAATAATTGAGGAGCTTTCTAGGAACAATTGTTGTACAGACAGGCTGCTCAGCAGTCTATTCTGTTCTATGGAGAAAGAGGAGGGGAGGATGAGCAAGAGTTGCCCTTATGCCCAGCTGTGGTACCTATGATTGAGTAACACACTTGGGGCCTGATTCACAAAGCGGTGCAAACACTTTGCACGCCTGTGAAAAGCCCTTTATCACGCCTAAACTTCGCTTCGCGCGAAGTGCCCATTAAGCCCTATGGGACTTTGCGCGCAAAACTTTGCACGCGGGAGCTTCGCGCAAGTTAGAGCACAAAGCGGTGATAACTTTGCTAGTGCAAAGGTTATCACGCCTAAAGTCTTTTAGGCGTGATAACTGAGTTATCACCGCTTTGTGAATCAGGCCCTTTGTCTTTTCTCCTCAGCCTAAACAATATTTCCTGATCATTTTTACCAGAAATGTAAAATGGGTACAGATGCGTAACCAAAGTGTCTTATCTATTTGACATAAAACAGCTAACATTGTAAAGCTAACACCTTTAGATTGTAAGCTCACAAGGGCAGGGCTCTCTCAACCTTTTGCGTCTTGGAATTCGTTATTTCACTTCATAGCTTGCACTCTGTTTTACATTTTATTCATCATGTTACATCTGTCATTGTAATCACCAGTTCTATATTTTGTACCAGTGTCCATATTTGATGTATATCATCATTTGTATCATTATGTACCCCTTGTTTGTTTTCCTACTTTGTACAGCACCACAGAATATGTTGGCGTTAGTAATAATAATAATAATAATAATAATAACATCCTTTCAAGACCCTATTTGGACATTTTTTTTTTATCATTTAAGGCAATATGTTTCCCCAAAAAATCTATGTATACCCTTTTGTTGTTGCATATATATATAGCTGTGTGCGGTAACAACTCGTCAGCATTAGTGACGATCTTAATCAACAAATTACGATTTGGCTAAATTTCGCATACATTTTTGCAATGACGCTTATACAAATTATTACAATTACAATTCGCAAATTCGACTAATTTCGTGTAGTCATTCGTAATTTTGCATAAAATTTCGCGAAATTTTGCGTAATTTCTTGCCGACTTTAGCAGTGAATAGCAAAGCCACCATACATGCTATTGACACCAAAATTGCTACATATGTTAAGGAGAATCATGGGAACAAGTAACAAAAAAAAATTGCAAAAAGACCTTATAGTTTTTGAGAAACTCGATTTTTAAAAAGGAAGTAAAAAAGGGTTTTTAAACTTAGAAAAATGACAGTTTAAAAAAACATTTTTCTTTGCATTTTTAAAATGCAAATCCTGTAACGTGGATCGGGGTGTTGGCCCTAGAGCTTTGCAGCTGCACTTCCGGGTATGCGGACTGCCACGGCCAGCTCCGGCAGCCATCTTTGTGCAGGCAGGAGAGCCCGACCCGGGCCGCGTGGTTGGGAGCCGTTCGGGGAGGCTATTGAGCGTCGGGGACCCGGCAGAACGGCACGGAGGGCGCGGGCGGTGTCCTTCGTGTCTTCCAAAGTGATGCAGGTATCTAACTTTTTTTATTTTTATTTTTTGTAAATTTGGCCTCGGAAGTCCTTTAAAGGATTAGGGGAAAACAAATAAGATTGTTGCTGATTGGTTGTTATAGGTTACCATTTGTAAATGACCCTCTGCCATATTAATATAGGTCATTTATTATCTAAATGTCTCTGCATTTTATGTTTTTGTTGGGGAAGGTCGTCCTCTATATTTCCAAGTATTAAGGGAAGACATCCAACCTGCGCTCCATTACACTCAATGGTATTTCATATTTGTTTAGTAATTAACTATTGTGGAAGCTAAAGCCAAATGAGAAGGCCATTAAGAAATGGCTATTTTCCTTATTCTTTACCTAACATAGAAATGATATACATTTTATACCATTTGTCTTCTGCAGTGATATCCCAATTTCATTACCACTTGCTGGCATTACTGTGGATAAAAATACAACATGAAAAAGTGCGTTTAAAAATTGATTTTATTAAGTGTAAGAGTAGCTTACAGTTATTATACTCATACTTCTAAATCACATAAGAGTTTTGAACGTTGTAATTAGCATTTAAAGCCTTCAGACGCCTTTAAAGCTGAGATGATCCAGACAAACAATGAAATAAATAATTAACACACATATTATGTTTTTAAACATGTCAAAAAATGTATTAACTTGTCCAGTCAATCCTGTAATACAGGTATTTCAAGACCAGATAGCCCTCTGACTTAATTTCTCATTTCTAAGTAAAATGAAATTAGATAAACAAGTCCAACCTGCTGATTGGACAGTGAAAAATTACTAATAAGCACATCAATTAAATCAATAATTTGTTTGTCTTTTCAGTCAAGGTTAATTTTAAAGAGAATTTGGAAATAACCCTTTCCATACACTTTTCACTTCTGGTTTCCTTTAAATAAGTTAGTTAGTTAGTAGTTCAGTTCATAAAATGGATATGCAAAGAGCACTGCTTATCTGAGCAATGATTATTTATCTGCTGTTGAAAAGAGTGGTCATGAAATCATAAGTAAGGATACCAACCCAGATACCAACCCAACTGCAATCTCCGAGCAGCACAGGAGCTTCTCTTGTCCTCCTCTAGAATTACCTCCTTGCACTCATGTATACAAGACTTCTCACGTGCCACACTCCTCCACTGGAATGCCCTTCCACAGCACATCATCCGTCACTCTACAACCTTTGAAATCTTTAAACTCTCCCTCAAAAGTCACTCCCCACCTCTTGTCCCCCCCCCCATTCCTTTAGAATATGAGCTTGCAAGGGCAGAGCTCTCTCACCCTTATGTGTCTTGGATTTTGTTGTTCATTTCATAGCTGACACTCATTTTATTCATCATGTTACATCTGTCATTGTAACCACCAGTTCAGTATTTTGTACTAGTGTCCATATTTGATGTATATGATTGTCTGTATCATTATGTATCCCTTGTTTGATTTCCTACTTTGTACAGCTCCACAGAATATGCTGGTGCTTTATAAATCCAATAATAATAATAATGAGCACAGTTTTACAAGAAGAAAATCTGTACAGGCTTGTGTACGAGAAGGGGCCCATGTCAGAGAGGGATAACTTACCTCTGTGAAGAATAGCGGAGCCACCGCCGCCGCGCAGGGCAGCATGGCGGCGGCCTCCACTTCCCAGCCGGCGGTTTCCGAATCCCATACGGAGCCGCCGGTGCAGAGCAGGGCAGTCACCGCCGCGGCTGATAGTATGGCGGCGGGTCCCGCTACTCAGCCGGCGGACTTCGGTGTGCAGGCGTGCGCTGACCGGGGACCTGGCCTCTCTGAGGTTCAGAGGCAGAGGGTCAAGCGCACGCGCGAGGCGGCAGGATATTTATTCTTTGAGAAGACAGGTCAGCTGATCCGGCGATCAGCTGACCTCAGCCAGCCAATCACATGCTGACTTCAAGTCCAGCCCCCTGGGCGGGCTGCTGGAACAGGGCTTCTGCATTTAAGCCCACAGATGTCATTTGCTCACTGTCTGCTGTCGTGATACACATAGCGTTAGCGCTCAGACCTTAGCTCAGTTTCCCAGGTGTTGTCACCAAGGACGTCACACCTTAGATTAGGATTGTATTTTGTATATTTACCTGTGTTTTGACCTTGGCTTGCCCTGACTTCTCTTTACTCTTATCGCTCTTGTACTTCTGCCTATCTGATTCAAGTTGCCGACCCTGCCTGTTTAAACGACTCTGAATCAGCCTTCTGTTTCTGTACTGTTGCCACCATCTCTGTTGCCGAACCTTTGCTCGCCTGACCTTTCTCCCTTCAGTGGAACGTCTCCCACTGTAGGGCTATCTCTGAGGCTTGCCTCTCCGAGACGCCTGCCCTAGCAGACTATTACTGCCAGAGGCCGAGATTCCTCTCTTTGCCTGGACTGAGGATCTTACACACGGGGTTCCCATTCAGAGGTAACCACACCTCTGAGGAATTGCCGTGTGGTGGATATCTCCACGATCTGATACTATTATTACTGTTGTTATCATTTATCTACTGTGTTAGGTGTCCAGAGGTTAGTCGCACTTGTATTATTGGTGATTCTGCAGATCATCAATAATCGGGTGACGTCTGTATTATTGGCGATACTGCAGATCTCCAATAATCAGATTCTCTCTGCAGGCTGACACTGATCCTTACAACCGCTTGCAACAATGTTCCATGCTGCGTTTCATCCTCCCAATACTTCCTGCATTACAGCCATAACTTCCACTGTGAGACAGGAAGTGTCGAAAGGATGCAGCACAGCATGGACCGCCTGGTAGACATCCAGGTAAATGAACCCTCTCTGCAGCAGCTCTCTTTGTGGATACAGGCAGTACAGTTATGCTTCTTGTGAAACTGTGTTCACTCATACTTCATTATGAGCCATTTAGAAGGAGAGTGAGCGGTATTAATTATTTAATGTACTCTGAAAGGATGCTGTGGAAAATATTAACAGATAATATTAATAACAGTTCAAAATTTAACTTATTGTTTCATTATTTTTGTATTTCCTGGCTAACATTGGTCTGCTTAAGTTTTAATTGTTCATAAATAGCAGTGAAAAATATTGTCATTATCTGTTAGCCTTGATAGTTTCGCTTCTATACACCTGAATAATTTGGGTGCTGGTTTTAAACATTGGATAGAGTCCTAATTTAATGGCAGATCATGTATCAATGTGAGTAGGCTACTCCATGTCAAACCTCAAATCATGCCCATTTTGCTGATTACTGATTTGTACAGGTCTGCTGTCTTAGAAAACAAGTTACATTTCTTTCCAGTATGTTTGCACTGGACAATCTATCATCTGCTTAAGTGAAGTGTACAGTTTGTTGATTACTTGAAAATCACATTACATTCTCACAGCAAGATATGGTCTGAAAACAAAAGGTTTTAAAGAAAACCCTAAGCACAGGCAGTTGTATTTCTGTTTTTTCTTTACATTTTGTATTTCCCAAAACATTTGCAGCTTGAGGACAAGTCAAACTAAAGTTATGTTATGGAGCAGTGCAAGTATATTCTTTGCGGTTGCTGCAGCAATTTTAGAGGGGGAAATCTACATGTGTTAATTAACAATTCTTGAATAGATAACTGACACTTTGTTAGTGGAGAAGGAAGAGGATTCTTCACATCTACCCCTAGAGGTGGTGTTTATGGGTTTTATACAGGATGGGTTGCAGGATGTTCCCACTGTGCTAAACAGCTCAGCAGGTCTGTTCTTCGTAGTTGCAATTTTTGTGAGATAAAGTCTAAACCTTATGGTGCGTATTATTATTAATATTGATTTAGATATCATCATCATCTTTAGTGACGCTGACATATAGTGTTGTCTGTCAGGATCAAGCTCAACCTGGCAGGTTTTACTGCCTGAGATGACCACTACACAGACATATTGCGTAGGAACTGAATGATGTGTGATGTCGACCTCTGATCTCACTTAAAGATCCAGTGTACTGGATCTTTAAGCTTAGTGACATTGTGGGACACCCGTACATATGCTAAATTCTTTTAGAATAGCCTTCTAAGCTGAGTTCCATCGAGCATGTGTACTCTAAGACTCTATTCTTTGTTATCATACCATATTGCTGAAGGTGCAAGGCTTATAAGGCATTATTATGCCATATAATGGATGCAAAAATAGCCTACTACCATGGTCTGATTTCAAGGTAGTTACTGAAGAAGGTAACTTACATGTCCTCTTAAACCTTAGTAGGGACTAGGGATGATCGAAACAGGCGATTTCCGATATCACGGTAATTCCGCATTCCGCTGTAGCGAAATTCCGTCAACGCTACATTCCGGTGGATCCCCGCAGTATTCCGCGGAATTCCGCATTCCGGTGGAACAATTTCCACAATGTTAAAGTGGATGTTTCCTTTAAACAAATACCAGTTCCCTGGCAGTCCTGCTGATAACTTTGGCTTTAGTGGTGGCTGAATCACAATCCTGATTACACATTTTTTTATTGGAACAGCAGGAGTTGTTGTAGGCTATGGGACCTAGAGGTGAATCCACGGCAATCATTATAATTTTTGTTTGGAGCAGCAGGAGTTGTCATAGGCCATGGACCTAGAGGTGGTTCCACGGCAGTCATTACAATTTTTTGTTTGGACCAGCAGGAGTTGTCATAGGCCATTGGACTTAGAGGTGGTTTAACGGCAGTCATTACAATTTTTGTGTGGAGCAGCAGGAGTTGTTGTAGGCCATGGGACCTAGAGGTGGTTCCACGGCAGTCATTACAATTTTTGTTTGGAGCAGCAGGAGTTGTTGTAGACCATGGGACCTAGAGGTGGTTCCACGGCAGTCATTACAATTTTTGTGTGGAGCAGCAGGAGTTGTCGTAGGCCATGGGACCTAAAGGTGGTTTCACAGCAGTCATTAAAAATATTTTGGGAGCAGCAGGAGTTATCGTAGGTCATCAGGCATTGTCGCAGGCCATGGGACCTAGAGGTGGTTCCACGGCAGTCATTATAATTTTTTTTCGGAGCAGCAGGAGTTGTCGTAGGCCATGGGACCTAGAGGTGGTTCCACGGCAGTCATTATAATTTTTTGGGAGCAGAAGGAGTTGTCGCAGGCTAGGGGACCTAGAGGTGGTTCCACTGCAGTCATTATAATTTTTTTTGGAGCAGCAGGAGTTGTCATAGGCCATGGGACCTAGAGGTGGTTCCACGGCAGTCATTGTAATTTTTTTTAGAGCAGCAAGAGTTGTCGCAGGCCATGGAACCTATAGGTGGTTCCACGGCAGTCATTACAATTTTTGTTTGGAACAGCAGGAGTTGTCGCAGGCCAGGGGACCTAGAGGTGGTTTCACGGCAGTCATTATAATTTTTTGGGAGCAGCAGGAGTTGTCGTAGGCCATGGGACCTAGAGGTGGTTCCACGGCAGGCATTATAATTTTATTTGGAGCAGCAGGAGTTGTCGCAGGCCAGGGGACCTAGAGGTGGTTCCACGGCAGTCATTATAATTTTTTTTGGAGCAGCAGGAGTTGTCGTAGGTCATGGGACCTAGAGGTGGTTCCACGGCAGTCATTACAATTTTTGTTTGGAACAGCAGGAGTTGTCGCAGGCCAGGGGACCTAGAGGTAGTTCCACGGCAGTCATTATAATTTTTTTTGGAGCAGCAGGAGTTGTCGTAGGCCATGGGACCTAGAGGTGGTTCCACGGCAGTCATTATAATTTTTTTGGAGCAGCAGGAGTTGTCGCAGGCCAGGGAACCTAGAGGTGGTTCCACGGCAGTCATTATAATTTTTTTTGGGAGCAGCAGGAGTTGTCGTAGGCCATGGGACCTAGAGGTGGTTCCACGGCAGTCATTACAATTTTTGTTTGGAACAGCAGGACTTGTCGCAGGCCAGGGGACCTAGAGGTAGTTCCACGGCAGTCATTATAATTTTTTTGGAGCAGCAGGAGTTGTCGCAGGCCAGGGGACCTAGAGGTGGTTCCACGAAAGTCATTATAATTTTTTGGGTGCAACAGGAGTTGTCGCAGGCCAGGGGACCTAGAGGTGGTTCCATGACAGTCATTATAATTTTTTTCCGGAGCAGCAGGAGTTGTTGTAGGTCATGGGACCTAGAGGTGGTTCCACGGCAGTCATTACAATTTTTGTTTGGAACAGCAGGAGTTGTCGCAGGCCAGGGGACCTAGAGGTGGTTCCACGAAAGTCATTATAATTTTTTGGAGCAGCAGGAGTTGTCGCAGGCCAGGGGACCTAGAGGTGGTTCCACGGCAGTCATTATAATTTTTTTTGGAGCAGCAGGAGTTGTCGTAGGCCATGGGACCTAGAGGTGGTTCCACTGCAGTCATTATAATTTTTTTTGGAGCAGCAGGAGTTGTCGTAGGCCATGGGACCTAGAGGTGGTTCCACGGCAGTCATTATAATTTTTTTTGGAGCAGCAGGAGTTGTCGTAGGCCATGGGACCTAGAGGTGGTTTCACAGCAGTCATTATAATTTTTTTTTGGAGCAGCAGGAGAAGTTGTAGGCCAAAAGCATAGGGTTAGGATAGAATATAACGTTGGACAGCTGTAAAAGCTGCATTTTTATGATCTTAAAATGCAAAAATATGCAGTAGAGTTTGAGAGGGAGACCATTGAGAGGGAGATATATCAAGATGGCGCCGGACTCGGTCGCCTCGGCCATAGGGCTCCGGCCTTTTTGCTTTTTTTAATCTCTCTCTCTCCTCCACTCACCTCTGTGTTTCCTCCTCTGCTGAGGTAGGAGGCGGAGGACATGGGCACTGCCGGCTGGCTCTGGTTCAGCCACAGGTTGCGGCATATGACGGCGGCGAGAGGATCAGCTGTCGGGCCGGCGAGAGGATCAGCTGTTCGGGGCCGGCGAGAGGATCAGCTGTTCGGGGCCGGCGAGAGGATCAGCTGTTCGCGTGGCATGGAGAAGCAGCGTTGATCTACCACCGCTACCCCGGACCATCAGCAACACCACCTGCGCCGATCCCATCACTCCCATCATGGATGGCCCCCAGCACGTTCCAGACACGGAGGACGACGCTGTGCAGGCCACCGGCCACCCTGCTGGTCGGGTGCGCCCGGCTTCACACAGACACTGGCACCGTCATCGCTGCCCGACTGCTGCCCCGAGCCAGCCCACCGCCACGACAGAGGCTTCAGTGACCGCAGGCTCAAGGGAGAGCTGCCGACCCGGAGTTCAGTGTTCCACGTGGTGCGGGCCTATGGTACATGGCCTGCACAGATGACGCTGCTCTCGGCTGTTCCAGCCACCGCGAATCAGCTGATGCTGAGCCGCTGCTGAGGAGACCAGGATGGCACATGGAGGGAGGCGACAGCTGCAGCAGGAGCCGCCGATCAGAGCAGCATGGAGCCCCGGGAGACAACCCACGCAGCTTCTCTGCTGCCGCTCCCCAGCCAACCAAAGCCACGTGGAGCCTCAGCCATGGATAGCTCCTGGATCTGAGTGAGGGCCGCCATCAGGTCACTGGCCATGCTGCCCTTTCAGCCAGCAGACACTGTAGCAACCTCGGGATGCCAGCATCACACTGCCCCAGCAGCCATTAGACCCATGTATCCTTCACTGCTGCCAGAGCCTCTCCACTACAGGGTCAACAAGGTACCCAATATTCTGCACTCCACCATCACTGTGCCTGCAGCCCCATTGCTGACCAGGCCACTAGCCAGCTGCAGCAATGCCCAGGGACTATCCCTCTCCTCGGTCAGCCATTGGGACTTTTTGACTAGGCCACTAGCCAGCTGCAGCAATGCCCAGGGACTATCCCTCTCCTCGGTCAGCCATTGGGACTTTTTGACCAGGCCACTAGCCAGCTGCAGCAATGCCCAGGGACTATCCCTCTCCTCGGTCAGCCATTGAGACTTTTTGACCAGGCCACTAGCCAGCTGCAGCAATGCCAAGGGACTATCTCTTTCCTCTCCTCCTCTCTCGCTGCTCTGTCCTCACTTTCTCTCTCACCTTATCTTCCTTCCTTTCTCTTGCATCTTCTCTTGCATCTCTCTCTCTTCCCCAGGGTTGGACTGGGAGGGCATCTGATTCAAGTATCGCTGCAGAAGCGTTTGAGTGCCTATACGGCAGCGGATTACTCCCTCCAGTCCTTCTCCTGGGTCCTCCTGTAAGCTTCTATTCTCGATATCTCTCTACGCTTCTTTTCCCGGAATCCTGGGGGGCATCCAATTAGCTTCAGAGCTGTTGAGCGCAGCAGAGAAGGTAGCGCTCCACTCACATAGCTCTGGATGTCTCCTCAGGACCTTCCACTATGTATCTATGTAACTAAGTATCATGTTCCATGCACTGTGTACTCACTACTAAATGTAATGTACATTACTGCTTGCGTTTTGCTGTACCATCACCGACCCTGTATGTGCCAAAAATAATTCCGGGCACTTGGCGAAATAAAGTGATTCTGATTCTGATTTGAGGCTTGAAAAACAGCAACATTTTAATTTAGTCTGTCTAATCTTCATCATAAATCAGTGAGAGGGGCCTTGTAATTATCACTGATCCGTGACTCATTCATTTTATTGAACATCAGTATGTCCACATTGTCTGTCGACAGACGGGTCCGTTGATCGGTGACCACCCCACCTGCAGCACTAAATACTCACTCAGAAAGAACACTGGCAGCAGGGCATGCAAGAGCCTCCAGTGCATACTGAGTGAGTTCAGGCCAGGAATCCAGTTGTTTTGTCCAATACTCCATGGGGTCATCATTACTCTCCATATTGTCTGAAGCACTGGCCGACCCCAAGTAATCATTCACCATACGGGCCAGCCGCTGGCGGTGACTACTTTGTCCACTGGTGGTGCTGCTGCTACAAGGAGTATCTGGCATTGGCTGATAAAATTCCTTCAACATACTCAACAGGTTCACAGATTGGCTATTGGTGCGGCTGCTGGGAGTGAGACCACCAGACCTTTGCTGAGTATGATTAGGCTCGGTAGCTTGGGCCCCGGATACAGGTGCAGCAATCGCATCTTCTACCCAAAGAAGAAGGGCATCCTAGATATGGCTCATCCTGGCGTCTGCTTGAGAGTGGGGTATGAACTGCCACATTTTCCCCTTGCCCCGGGGATCTAAGATGGTGGCCACCCACATGTCGAGCCTTGATTTTAGAGTTTTAATGCGGGGGTCCTTACGGAGGCACTGGAGCATATGCGCAGCCATAGGGAAGAGATGTCTGCTATTAATCGCCTCTTCCTGGCTGTCAGAACTGTCATCATGCTCCAGCTCTATATCAGAATCTTCTTCCCACCCCGAACAATGGGCTCTTCCGCTTCCACAAGCTCTGCTTCCTCATCCAGGACTTGAGCATGCTCACTCACTCCCCCACTTGACTGACCACTGTTCCGTAGGGCTTCCTCCCCCTGTCTGAACACTTTGTCAAGAGCCTTTTCCAGCGTGAAGACAATAGGAAGCACTTCTGATATGCTGCAGTGCTCCTCACTGACAATTTTTCTTGCCTGCTCAAATGGCTCCAAGACTTTGCACACCTGTCCAATCAGCTGCCACTGGTCCCCAGTAATGTAGTCCAGTGGCCCTGTTCTGGAGGAAGATGTCTTAGACAGGTATAGCCTGACCGCCATTTGCTGCTCCCACAACCTCTCCAGCATGTGGAGGGTGGAGTTCCACCGCGTCGGACAATCAGAAATAAGCCTGTGCTGTGGCAGGCTATGGCGGCTCTGCAGCAGTTTCAAAACTGTGGTGGCGGTTGCGGATCGACGGATGTGGGCTGACACTTTTCGTGCTGAGGCCACAGTGTCCTTAAACCCATCAATATTTCATAGAAATTTCTGGACTACAAGGTTGAAGACGTGGGCCAAGCAAGGTGAGTGTAGCCACCATCAGAAATAGTGGGCAGCATGTTGGCACCATTATCACACACCACTACACCTGTCTCCAGTTTTCAAGGGAAAATCCACTGTCGAATCTGATCTCGTGATCTCGTCCATGGATTTGAGTCCTATGCTGCAACAATAACCCCAAATGGTAAATGAGGCAAACATTACCTCATACGGCCACAGAGTCCCACGGCTGGCACACCTGGCAGCCAAAAGTGGGACATAACCTGGGACACATTGCAGTCTGGGACAGGGGACCCTGAACCTGGGACGTGTCCCAGGTAAAACGGGACATCTGATCAAGGTACACACACACACATATATATATATATATATATATATATATATATATATATATATATATATATATATACTCCAAAAGGTCAAGGCAATGCGTTTTGCAGGTGCGGACCCACCTCATCAGGCAATACGGAATGGAGCATACAGCAACAAGTGTCTATGTCTCAGCCTAGCGCCTCGGTTTAATTTAATTCTATGGAATAGTTTCCATTCACTGCATTTTTTTACATGCAGATCTGTTCAGGAAAAAAAAACAGACAGCTTGTTACAGTTTTTCATATTAAGCATTGTTCTGCATGCAATTTGCATATAATGAAAGTCAATGGTCCCACATGCGAATGTGAATTTTCATGTTTACGAGTATCCCATCTAACACGCTTATACTGGTTTCCTGTGTAGTCATAGTGAGGTCATGTTTCTATAGAGATTAAAAATCAGGTGCAAAATTTCACATTCAAAATGAACATAAAAACCAGTGATGACTGAAAATGCAGATATTCTATTTGCATTAATTTTCACAAAAACAATGCTAAATTTTGAGCGAAAAATGCCATTGAAAATCATTTCATAATAAGTTTGTGATTTTTCAAATTTTCACAAATTTCTGCACTAAAATAAAAGATTTTGGGGGTTTTCGCTGTAAAAATAAAGTTTTTGCATTTTTGTGGTATGGTAAAATTTTTTTTTTTTTGGCGGTTTTGCTAATTTTCGCCATAATGTGAAAATCCAGTGGGCTTGATTCACTAAGACAAATAGCATGCTCCACTCATCCTGCCCTGAGCCCCTGCGGGTTCGTAGTGCCTGCTATGCTACTTGCTATGCTACTCTGATAAGACATGCTAACTTTGATAAGGCGTGCTATTTGTCTTAGTGAATCAAGCCCAATGTATTTTCACCCAAATTTTCTCGAAATCGAAAATGCCATTTTCGATGTGAAAATTATTTTAGCAAAAATTTGCGAGCAACACTGATAAACACACATTAAAAATGCATGTTCACAGTCAAACTCAAACCGCATGCGAGATAGTGGAAACGGGCCCTAAGTAAGTATTGCTCAATGTATTGTACAATGAATCGAGAGATTGTGACTTCCTCTTGATAAGTCTTATTGTGTGTTTATTTATTTAGTTGTTTATTGCAACTTTATTAGCATTTCTCAGATATTTATTGCTGACATGGTGTAGGTCAGACACATTAATCCTGCCTAAGAATGTCAATGGTGCGTGTATTATTTTCCAAGAAATACTTTGTTCTAAGCTGCTATGCCCGGGTTGCCGTGTCTCGATCTGGGGGGAAGTGGCAGTCCTTAGCACCTGTGGGAGCTGCTGGGTTTGAGTGGAATGCAGAGTATTGCTAGTAAATTAAAGCCGTGTTATGAGAGCGCAGTGGTGTCCAACTGTAAAAATCATCTGGTTAAAATCAGCCAGTAATTCCACTAATTTTACAACCCTTCTTCTAGCCCTCAACGCCTCATTTAAGAAAAAAAAATGTTTATGTTCCCTTTCAAAGCACCTGCAATTTAAATTTGTGTGCACACCCCCCCAAAACCAATTACTTTTTCTATATATCTTGGTTTTTACATTTAGGAAAAATTTCCTCTGCCTTTATGAGCACCTGACTTTTCCGAATTGTCTCACAGTAAAATGGGTCTGGATCCCATAAAAGCTTGCTTGAAATGATCTACATCAGCAGCCTTTTTCCCCAAAAATATACTGGAGGTAGTTTTTGAAACATTTACTTTAGAAAGTATTTACTTACAGTATTCTGGTGGCCTGACGAAAAGTAAACAGTTTTAAGGCAACACAATGTAAAACGAGAACTAAAAACATGCAAAAAAACAAAACAAAAAACAAAACAACAAAAAACATTTAGTTTTCATTTATTTTTGTTTTAAATCATTATTAATTGTAGCCATATATCATGTTATATACAGTATTTAAAGTAACAAATCTTAAACCTTCCACAAACTAATGGATGTATCTAATAAATTTAGGCTAGTTCATAGTGCATCAGTTGCATCGCAGAATAATGCTGCAGGTCTCACTGTCCATACAATTCTATGGGCCTGTTTGAAGTACTGCATTGTAATGGATTGTGTTATTTTAACTCGCTGCATGCAGGCTATGACTTGTGCAGTCTCCATTGCAGTTCACACAAATTTTACTGTGTGCAATATGCAACGCACCACTGTGAATCAAGTCTAAAGGTTAGATTTGACAAAATAACAAGTCAAAAAAAAATCTGGCACCCCTATATATTTTTTAATCATTTGATCAATAAAATATCGATTAGAAATGTTCATACTTATTTGAATTGAGTATGGGTAGAAGAGCTGGAGGAATGAGTTGTTGGGTGAATGGGTCACCATTGATGGCCACATAGCATTATACTGCAATAAGCAGTACCAAGCTAGTGGTGGCATGTATTTTGCGATATCCTTGCAAAGCAAGTAGAACTGCTGACCTTGGCGTAAACAACAGAGTTTACATTTAATAAGTAGCTGACCTCCAAGCAAAATCCTGTAATTTTTTTTCTTTACAAAAAAAACCAAAACAAACAAAAGAAAGACACAAAGAGCCTTGTAAATTGGTATTTGAATCTCATACATTGAAGCTGCATGGTATAGTCTTTGACCTTTGTATCAGAACTTTCCCTGTACATTTTTTTAAGGAAATCGACTTTAAGGGTTTGTTTACACTATGAGTGTATGTGTATTATAAGCACTGGCGATTTTAGAAATCGCCCTAAAAGCGCTTGTACAATGATTCCCTATGAGAGTGTCCACATATAAGTGGTTCGATTACGATCCGCTTCCAAAATCGCTACCTGTACCATTTTCTGAGTGCTTTAGCTCAAAGGAATCTATAGGGAAATTGCTAAGCGCTTGAAAAAACCACTTTGTATAGCAATTTTCCGAGTGCTTTTAAGAATAAATACATTGTATTTATTATTTTCCGGGTCAAAGAGTTCACTTCCTGACTGACGACAGGAATTGAAAATCTCAATCACTCATCAAAAGCGCTTAGAAAAGATCTTGCACAAAATTGCCCAATGCTCAGAAAACGCCAGGAATCGCTTGAAAAAACTGCGCACAAAAATGCTTAGCGCTTGCGATTTATAATGTGAACATAGCCTAAGACTGTCATGAACATTCTTACTGAAGCAACTTCAAAGAAGTAGTTAGCATTCTTTGCACTACTTTCCCCTACAGCAAGAGGACTTTAGATGGCTTCATTGCACTTCACCTTAACTGTTTTCTGACTGACGTAGTTGGAATCTAGGTCCTGCTGGTGGATGCGCAGCTCTGCTGCGTACTCATGCTGTTTTCACCGTCCACACTGCTGTTTTATTGCTGCACCCACTTGCTCTGCTGTATAGACAGCAGAGCTTCCACATCTCGGTCAGGAGCCAATTTCATAGGCTCCTACCCCTGTGATTACTGATAGCCAATCACAATAATCACAGAGCACATAAGGGAAAGCACGGCTCTGGTCCTTAAAGTATAACTGTCAGGCATAAAATCAAAAATCAATTCTTTATTTTTATCTGGTATACAAGTAATAAGGATACTAACCAGGCAATCCAAAAGTTAAAAATCACTCTTACTTTCCTTCTACATAAAAGATCATTCCTCAATTTCCCAGGCTCTTATTTGGTACATCTACCGCACAAATGAAGTTGCATAGCATGCTGCATTTTCTTTTTCTTCTTCTTTACTTTCCCCGCAGACAGAATGAATGCACCCTGATTTGCTGAATCCTCTTTCTTCCCGTTTTCCCCCTCACACCTTTGCTCCTCTCTGATTGGCCAATATTTCGCATGCTGAGAAGCTAAAACCAGCTCTGCAGTCACACAATGATAAGGCACTTTCTAGTTTCTATTGCAGAGCTGGGTGGGAGTGGGAATGTCTACTTATACATGTGATTTTTTTCTGAGATAGTATGGTTGACAGCTCCTCTTTAGGGTAGGAACACACTAGGCAGAATGGCATATGCGTTTTCCATAGCATTTATTGGAAAACGCATATGCAATTCTGCCTAGTGTGTTCCTACACTCAAGGGGTCTGAGCCGTCCAATCCTGAAAGGCTTAAAGGATATATGAAGCTTTTTCTTTTTAAGTTACATACAGTACTTACCTCAGTAGTGAGAAGCCTCTGGATGGTCCAGAGGCTTCACACATCCTCATGCAGGACACCAAGGTAGTGTGGGGAACTTCTTTACCTAATTGATTCAGCTCAAGTCAAATAGGTTTCCAGCACATTTCATCTAGACATTAAAAACCAGATTTTATAAAAGCATATATACTAAAACTGGGAAAACATTTAACCATGACTGAGATTTGTATTTGGTGTGTACTGTTCAGTAGGTGCTCATTTTATTATTATTATTATTTTAAACACTTTAATCACACAGTATATATTATACAGCACCTCAGCACATGCTGGCACTACATAAACAAAGACAAGTAAATAAATAATACTAATCATATTTCTGCATATTTTCTGCAGGTTATCTGCCCCTCCCCCCGCTTATAGAAAATTGGCTGAAAATAGAAGCACCTAGTGTAATCTTCACATCTTCACTCTTGAAATGTTCATTGTTTCAATGTTCCATCTGTCAGCTAGTTCTCGAAGCAGCTTTCTTCTATAACTGTGTAAAGTTCAATAGGAGAACTGTGCAGTAAGGAAAATAGCAGTGTGTTGCTTACAACCAGTGTAGCTTGGACAAAGAAGCTCCCTAATATACCAGGCTAATTTTACACTGAGGCATTGCACTGTGTTGTGTTAACAATGCCACCAAGAAGAACATTGGTGGTGGCATGTGATAAAATGCAGGCACAAAAGCAACCTGCGCCTTTATTGATTAAAATTGTGTGCGTTCATATGTACAGTTCTAGCAACACTCTGCATGTTCTGCATTGTAACAAGGAAATCTGATGCATTGCACTGCAACTGATGAGGTGTGAACTGCTCACAGACATTAATTGCACCACATTTTAAGCCTCATCTACACGCGTAGATGAGGCTGCGATCCGGTGGCTCGATTAGCCGCCGGATCGCCTTTTCCGCGTACCCGCGTGTGCCAGCCGTGTCCCCGCTCGCCGCGCGTGCGCCGCATTCGGTTCCCAGCTCGTCCCCGCTTGTCCCCGCCGGCGCCGCTTATCTTCCGCTCGATTCCCTGCCATTGTCCCCTCACGGGGAGCGAGCAGGGAATCGGCGGAAGCAAGATCCGTCCTTTTGGATCTTCGAGCATCAGCAGCTCGATTGATAAGGAGCATCGCGGCTGCATCTACGTGTGTAGATGCGGCTTTAGTGCAGAAAACAGTGTCCATAGCAACGCAACATGACAGTGTGGAAGTACCATTAAAAAAATGTTACTTCATGCACTTAGAGATCAAAGAACGATCTCCTGGCAGCCTTATGGTGGCCATACATGGTACCATTTTTTCATCTAATCTTACCATTTCCATGTAGTATAAGGGTAAATTAAGTGAATATACTGAAAGGATAATTTAGGCAATTCCCTTATATTACATAGAAATGGTAAGATTAGATGAAACAATTCTACCATGTATGGCCACCATTAGAGATCTCAGTGTAGCAAGGCTTCCTTTGGGCTCATGGATTGAAGAAAAAAAAAAGCAGGAAAAATGAAACTAAACTCATTAACCCTTTCAGGCTGGGTGCACACATAACATAACGTGAAAGGCTGTGTTTTATGTCATGTTTGTTGCTAATGTTGTGTGTGTTTTTTGTGTGTTTTTACTGCGTTTTTGGTGCGTTTGCAATGCATTTTTCAAGTGCTTTGCGTGCGTTTTAATGTATTTGCGGTTTGCATATATAAAACCCATATGCGTTTTGCATGCGTTTTCCATGCAATTTTATATTTACATTTATGCAAATCACTAGAAAGACAACAGGAAGCGGAAATACAGCAAAAAAAACAAAAACGCATTGAAGACGCATGAAAAACGCATACCATTGTGTTCCCATTGAACTTTATTATGTGCGTTTTTGAAAACGCATTTAAAACGCATGTGCGTTTTTTTATATGTGTTTTTTCCTGCGGCCCATAGACTTCAATTAGCGGCAAAACCGCAGCATTTTCCGCAACGCTAGCGTTCCTACTATGTGTGTGCCCAGCCTCACACACTTTTTTCAAACAGGAGTGTTCTTAGAAGTTAAAATGGTATTGCTCATCTGTTGGAATAGTGGGGAAATTTTGTAAACAATGCCACTTTAAAATAAAAATACATTCAGCAAACTGAACTCTGTAATCTGCTGGTTAATCAACTGTCTGCCAGTGAACTGATTAAAAGCTGTTAGTTTTGATAGGCTCCCTTTTTTTTCTATGGATAATTGTATGTTGAGATAAATATTTGCTCATGACTTTTTATGACATATAAAATATAGTACAACAAATACAAATAAATGTAGAAGTCCCATCAAACATCACTTTAGAATAAACATTACAATAAAAAATGTACTTGCTGGAAACACACTCTAGTTTCCCTTTAACGGGTAGACAAAACTTTTCTCAGTCTAAATTAAATTTTAGGTTTTGGTCAGTAAATGTTAATTACACTAGCTGTGATATTTACAGATATGTGTCAGCCGCAAAGTCTGTAATATAGAAAATTACATTTCAGCACTTTAGGCTCTTCTAGCGTATGTAATGGATCAGGGTTTTTTTTATGTAAAAGAGAAAACTTACGGTAATTTGTCATGTGAAGAAATTAAACCTTTTGTAATTTGTCATGTTGAAAGGCTGCTTTTCCTACAGGTTTTGATATGTGACTTTGTGTGCTGTGAGTGTGAGCTGCAATACTTCACTCACGAGTTCGATTCCCCCTCAGGGAAAATGAACAATATTCATATTTATTTTGCCTACCCAAAAACATTTGTGACTGAACCCAGCTGGTTTTCATTACAAACTCGGTTCATTATATTCGTGTATCTATACACTCTCATTTATCATTTAAAGTTATTAAGGCAGTCTGTCTATGAAATGCACACTGTTTTCCTCAGTGGCAGTCCATGTTTGCCCTTCCTAGCTGCTAAATCTATTTAGATATTCCGCCCTTAATTCAATTTGTTGTGCATAGGCATTGCAAGCCTGTGTTTTGGTTTTAGGGTACATCCTTAATGGGGAAAGAGCAACTTAGCTGTGTATAAATTGTTAAACAGAACATGTTTCCAGCAAAGTCGTATAGCCGCAGTAGCCTTATTTGATAAAACTTCAAATGAACCGGGGATTTGTTTTAACGTATAGGTTGAAGCAGTCGCTTTGCTGTTTAGAGGTATGTCAATTAAATAACAAAGTTATTGCCTTCTGGTACTGACTCACCCACACATGATACCGTAGCCCTTAAAGTGATTAACCTAAGCTTCGCTCAGAGAAAATAGCACTCATTTTGTATTCTTGCAAGTTACGCGGCTCTCTCGTCATTCTAAATGAGGGAAAGAGTAAATTTTGTCAGAGACAAATATTTTGATAACGGCTATAATATGTCGTTCCTAAATTAGCTTTCATAGTGGGTTCTTTCACAGGGCTCTGCCAGGGAAAAGAGGCACAGGTGCAAAGTGTGTGAATAGGGAAATGTTGTTATATTTATTATTGCAGACTGATTTATGGAATAAGTTCAAGGGAAAGTAGCTGTTCTATATGCAGGCACTGGATGAGACTTCCTAAACAGATTTCACATTTAAAGGTGGAATATAAGGCTTCTGATGCTTGGGAATATACACAGTTTGTGTTTGAAAATGTAGGGCAATTATAGATGACAAGAGGTCATTGGTTTAGTGACCTTGAAATGTCAATAGTCATCTTTGATAGTTAAAGGACAACTGAAGTGGGAAGAATATGGCGGCTGCCATACTTATTTTCTTCTAAATAATACTAGTTGCCTGGCAGCTCTGCTGGTCTATTTGGCTGCAGTAGTGTCTGAATTACACCAGAAACAAGCATGCAGCTTATCTTGTCAGATCTGACAATAATGTCAGAAACATATGATCTGCATAAGCTTGTTCCGGGGCTATGTAAAAGTATTAGAGGAAGAGGGTAGGCACTCAGCAGGATAGCCAGGAGGTATTGCTTAAAAGGAAACAAATATGGAAGCCTCCATATCCCTCTCACTTCAGTTGTACTTTAAAATATATTCCCCAGCCTTGTTAGCTATTATTTTACTACACCTATTCTTGGACTGGTGTGAGGAGATAGTCAGTTCAGGATCAACCCCCTTCATATAGAACATATGTAAATAAAATCATACGCCATATGAACAATTGGGGTGACCAGACTTCCTTTTTTTGGCCCAGCGCAAGCAGTACTTTGGTGTCCTACCGTATACCATAAGACCAGAGCCAGATTTACACCACAGGAGCTTGTAGGTACAGAGGTTCTGGTGTCCCAAACTTTGCTCCCAACACAGGCCACACACCCTATTCCATTTTCTTCCCTTATACTACTTTCTTTAAAGAGGGGATGAGTCGCTGTGTTTGCTGGAGGAGCGCTATGTCAGTGCGGACCCTGGGGAGGCCATTGTGGATGCTGGGGGAGGTCAGTACAGATTCTGGGGAAGGGGGAGCTCATTGTAGATGCTGGGAAATGGAGAGGTCAGCGTGAACACTGGGGGAGGGAGAGGTCAGTGCAGATGCTCGGGGAGGTCAGTGCAGATACTGGGGGTGGTCAGTGCAGACACTGAGGCGAGGGACAGGTCAGTGCGGACACTGGGGGAGGTCAGTGCAGACAGTGGGGTAGGGAGAGGTCAGAGCAGACACTGGGAAAGAGAGAGATCAGTGCGGACCTCTTGGAGAGGGAGAGGTCAGAGTGGACACTGGGAAAGGGAGAGGTCAGTGGGGATGCTGGAACAGGGAGCAATGATAGGAGCTCTCTGTGCGTGGTGGGCAGAGCTTCCAATGGGTAGTTGGCATGGCTACTCATGGCTGGAGGTGGAGCTTTCTTTACATGGCAAATGGGGCACCCCCTTCCCAGTGCTCATTCAGCCTCCGTATTAACAATGCAGAGCAGTGCTTAATTCTCCAACCTGCTCTTGCAGGGCACCACCGATACATCTTCCTGTCACTGTGAGCTATAGTGGCTGCCATCATGTCACATGTAATAATCATGCATTGCAGGAAGAGATGCTGGCCAATAGAGGGGACATGAGTTGTGAGGAGGGTGTATCAGTGGAGCCCAGACAGAACAGAGGAGAGAACTCAGCATTGCTCATTCTGCATCCGTGCTCTGCATCGTCTTTATGGAGGCCGAAGGAGCCTGTGACAGGTGCCAAGATATGGGGGAGAGAGGGTTGCCACGTGGTTACCGCTGTCCACCCTGTAGGCACAAGCCTACAGTGCCAAATGTGCATCTGCATGTGCATTTTTTGTGTGTGCTATTCTGACTACTTTTATATGAGTTATGAATGAAAACATTTGCAACGTGATTTTTTTTTGCATTTTTTTTCACATTTTTGCAATGTGAATTTTTTTTAAACCTATAACTTTCTATTCCTCCCCTCTATTTTCTGTGGGGTTTCCAGAGGGGTGTGTCGAACACGTGCATTTTTTTTATTATTGCTACTACCGACCTACATTTTTATGTAAATTTTGGTATTCGTATACCAATATTCGCATTTGGAATGCAAAAATTTCCATTTCCATGAACTTGCATCATATGTGATTTGCATGTGCATATCACATGCATGTGGTATCATTCTAGCTGCACTGAATGCTCTCCAGTCTAATTCTGTAACCTGAAGATACATTTTAATAATTTACCTCTAAGTGAAGTTACTGCTTCATTTTCCTGCAGGCAAAGGTTTTCAAACAAGAATACCTGGCATTTCACAGGCATGTGCCAGGTAGGCATTAGCACGAGATTTAACACTGGAATCAATCTCATTATATTTTTAGTTATTTCACTTACGAAAAATTAAAGTGGATCCAAGATTAACTTTTACGCATTGCATAATTGTGTTCCTTTCCTATTGTTTATAGGGCATTCCTCAAGCCAAATATTTTTTTGTTTTTGTTTTAATACTCTAATTCCCTATAAACTAAACAAGCCTCACCCACAGTTTTTCAGAGAGCCTTGGTAGTGGCAAGGGCTCATGGGAGCTCAGTCTGGGCATGAGGAGGGGGAGGTAATAAGACAAGACAAATAACATTTATATCGCGCTTTTCTCCTGGCGGACTCAAAGCGCCAGAGCAGCAGCCACTAGGACGTGCTCTATAGGCAGTAGCAGTGTTAGGGAAACTTGCCAAAGGTCTCCTACTGAATAGGTGCTAGCTTACTGATACTAACCAGAGATTTCAGAGGCAGAGGGGAGGAGGGAGGAGGAGGGGGGATTACGTTTTTTTCACAGAAGATGCAGATAAGCTTGCCTGTTTGTAATGTTTACAATCCTTTGTAAACTATCTAAACTTTAGATAAGATATATAGACAAGTTACTTGTTATAGTTAGTTTTTCATCTCGGATCCGCTTTAACACAACTGTAGAAGGAAAGACTCTCCAAGTGTGCTTGTTTTAATACAGTTTTAATTCTTCATCTAGCATGTTATTTATGCATAAATTGCCAGTGATTATTAGAGAATAATACATGGATTATGGTGGTGCTTGTTATCTGCTACTTTGCATTGAGTGGTCTGTGAACCATTATCAAACCTGGTGTTGTAAGCCAAGGATACTGTCTTCCTCTTTCTCCAAAAATACTCGCTAATCCTATATAACAATATCCCTGTGTCTTTGTGTCCCATGTCCCTGTATCCTTGCTGAAAACCATTTGCATGTAATGATTGCTGCTGCAGCAGCTATTACTGGAAGTATTAGTGCTGCAGCTCAGACAGTTCTGATCTATTTCCATGCAAGTTGCATAGCTTTGTCTGTCTTTCCCTGCTGTCAGCTTGTGACTGATTATCATTCACCTGTGTGGGAATCTGCATGTCTGCTCCCATTGGATGACCTCAATATAAAGATCTGCTTCCTGCAGGGTTTCCTTGGGTTTTCATAGCTTCAGCTTAAGCCTGCCTTGCTGTCGCTTTAGCCCCCGACCGTGTTTCTTGTTAAAGATACTTTGCTGGTCTTTGCATCATATATTGGTTCATTGCCAATATATATGCATACCAGCACGTTTATTATTTTCCTTGTATTTGTGTTACGTTGATATATCAGTGTTGCTGATATATACGTACACGAACTGTTTATTTCCTGTGTTCAGTTAGTCAGTCTTCCAGCACGTTTTGGTAGTTTGCGCGTACCGTGAACACCCGTGCTGAGCTAGTTATCCTGTTCCTGGTTCTGTTTGTGGATTGCGTTCATCTCTGCGAAGAGATAACGAATCCTTCTGAATCCTGTCCTGTTACCGTTTGTGGATTGCGTTCATCTCTGCGAAGAGATAACGAATCCTTCTGAATCCTGTTCTGTTACTGTTTGTGGATTGCGTTCATCCCTGCGAAGAGATAGCGAATCCTTCTGAGTCCTGTTCCCTGTTACTCCATTCCTAGTCAGCGTTCCTGCTTATGTCATATATCGGTTCATTGCCGATATATACATATGTTAGTCAGACGTAACAAATAGTTTCATTGATAGCTGTAATTGTAATACGCTAGGAAAACATACTTATTGTATATTTATCTGTGTTACGTTTATCTATCTTAATCCTGCTATTTTCTGACTGTCCTGTCCTGTCTTTGTGAGGCACGCCATCGCCGCAGCGCATTGGCTGCCTCATTCCAGTCTGTCTGGTTTTGGACGCTTGCTGTCGCTAAGTAGCCGCTAGCTAGCAAGCGTTCATTCTGTCTACCTGTCCTGATCTCCTCAGTTCTGGTTTATGCGCTCAGCGCTACTTTGCGCTGAGACGTTATAACGAAAGCATTGTTTGTGGCTGTCAGATCTGCACTGGCTCTGTGCGCCACAATCTCCTATTGGAGTCAGTCCTCCCCTCCACTATACTAGGGATAGCCTGTTTTCTGGTGCTAGTGTGTGTACCTCCTCCACGCCAGTTCATGCGTTGCATGCTGACTGTGGAGAATACACCACCAAGCCTTACATTATGAAAACCCCATTACCAATCCCCATTGTGGGGGGGATTCCCAGAAAGTATGACACTGTTAATTATGGTTCCTGTTCCTTTAAGAAATTTGAAGAACTTAGCTCTGAAACAGAAAATGAGTTTTTCTCTGAATGTGCCAGGTTCCTGACCAATCCTGATCTCCAAGCGACTCCTGTTTCAACCTGGGCACTCCAACTAAGTTATATTTTGTTTAAAGGGGAATTATTCCAGTGGGCATTTGATGTTCTCAATCATTCCGATTTGAAAGATAGACCGCTGGAATTTCTAGCGTTTGTGATCCATAACTGGTTGCGCATAGATCCATTGCCTTTTCCTCTTAATGAACTCCTGGCAGCAGGCCAATCAGCTGCTCCTTCAATTGCTTGCAAGAATGAGCAGCAAGCAGAAAGTGTTACTGATAATTTTCCTGCAGCTTTGAATAAATCACCAAAAACCGCAAGGTCAAAGGCAAAACGCAAACGTTCTAAGAAACGTGTCCAATCTGCAGAATCGTTATCCTTAGCGACTGAGACCTATAATGAGATTCTGCCATTAACAGATAATGAAATGCAATTGTCTTTCAGGGGAGTTAAATGGACTTATGAAACTACTAATGAACTTTCCTCCCTGGCTAGGGAAAATAAAGATTTTTGTTTAAAAGAATTATCTGAGTATGATTATGATGAGATATTACAGAGTATTGAACAAATCAACTTATTTGTGAACCAAGGGAAGTTTGCATACACTACAGTTCAACACTTGCTACAGGTATTGGAAATTCTTAAGAATAAGGAATCTGCCAATCACCTGCTAATTAACCCTATACATGTGCCTGCCACAATCATATCTGCAAACCATGATCTGCCTGTTAAGTATGCATGGGATCCTCCATTCGAGAGGGGAGAGATGGAAGCCCTGGTCTGTGAATGGAAGAATGATTCAAGTTCATTTTGTCAATTTTACAGTGCAAAAAGTGAAATGGTATTGAACGCATGCATTAAGTCAGCCTATAACCTAATAGAGGCTGGTGTGTGTAGGTATGACTGTGTGGCTCCCTTGATTGATGTGTGGGAACTGATTTTGGATGATTTTTTTGTGACTCCGAATTCGCAAATTTGGCGTTCTGACCCGCCTGCTTCAGCACCTTTGGCTGATTCAGCAGGTGATTCGGAGCTCTTTTTGTGTGAAATTGAAGTTCCTGCAATTCCACCCTGTACCATGGATAACTCAGTGTTACTTCCCAGTAAAACAGAAGCCACTGATACATTCTTAACCTTGCCCTGCGCAAATTTCTCAGCAGAGAATCCAGAGGTCCTGCTGACTTCCGAGTCCAGCCTAGCCAGTACTCATGACTCTTTGTTTAGTGAAACAGACACCAGAAAAATCTTGCCTGTCTCTGCAAACACTTCTGCAGAAATTACCTGTGTTAATAAAGTTCAACTCCTGTCTGATCCAGCAGATGCGCAAACATTGTGTCTTGATCTTCCTGTTTCTACACCTCGCTCTAGTTTCGTGAATAGCTCAGAGCATCTGCTATGTGAACCTGAAATCGCAGAATTATTACCTTGTTCAGAAAATTTTCCAATAAATTTGCCCTGTACCATGAATTGTGCAGTAGATCTCTCCAATGAAACTCAGGTCACAGAATCATTATGCTGTCCAGCAGGTGCTTCCATGGTTTTGCCCTGCAATATGGACTGTTCTGTGATCCTGTCCAGTGAAGCTGTGGTCGCAGAGTCTTATGCTTCACCCAGTACTTTGGATATTTCAAACCCTCTAGCAGAAGGGTCTGAGGCACTGCTTACCTCAGTTGGTGTTGCAGTAATATTCACTTGTCTAGCAGCTGTTTTGGAATTACAGTCTGCTCTAATAAAACTTGATGAATTTCTGCCCAGCAAAGCAGAAGCCATTGAAATATTGTCCTTGTCAGCAAGTGTGTTAGATACCTTGCCCTGTACACAGTCTGATTTAACCAATGTTGAGTCCCTCTCCAGTGTGGTAACAGCCGAGGAACTCCAGCCCTGTCCTCTGAATGTTTCAGAAGTCTTGCCCTGTAACATGGATAATTCTGATTCTCTGGTCAAAATAATAGAAATCTCAGAATTTCAGTCCGGTCTGATGAGTGTTTCTGAAACCCAGCCCTGTATCCTGAAAGATTCTAGTTCTCTGGCCGCTGTGGCAGAGGTTCCAGAGTCCCCTTCCTGTCCAGGGAATTCCTCAGTTTTGCCTAGTCCAGTGGGGGCTGCTGCAATACTGACTTGTTCTGCAGCGCCTCATGAGCTCCAATCCAGTGTATTAAATGAGTCTCTGTCCAGTCCAGAGGTAGTTGTGGAGTCCCTATCTGGTTCAGTGCATACATCAGAAGATTTGTCCTGTTTTGTTGGTGCCCCTGAATCTGATTTGTTACTGACTTTGCTGGAATCAGCGACATCTAAGTCTGATCCAGCATTCTCGTGTAAAAGTCCAGTGGTTGCGAAGTTTAGTCAGGATGATTTTTTTTTGGCCAGTCCTGGTTTTGGTCCTGTCTTGGCTGACCCGGAGGCTCACAGTTCCTTGACATGCCCAGAGGTTTCTCTTGTGCCGGTGTGCCCAGATGTTCTTTGTGTGCCAGAATGCCCAAGTGTGTCTAAGGTGTTAGCGTGCTCTGATGCTTCCTTAGTGGGAACACGTTCTGATGTTGCCAGTCTGCCTGCATGCCCAGAGATGGTTCTGGTCCCTGAAAGCCCTGATATTGATGTTTGTCCTTGTGGCCCTGACTCGGGAATTGCCCTAGGTTCCATAGGGGTTCTTGATAGTTCTCCATGTGAGCCTAAGGGGCGTTCTGACCTATGGGGATCTCTTTGGAGCTTCAAGGTGTTCTGGGAGGTCTCTGAGAAAACTTGTCCTGGTACCTTGGACTGGTTCAACAGTGGGTTTTGTGTTGGTAAAGACAGTACCGGTGGGCATTGCAAAGGCTTTGGCGTTTCTGAACGGTTCCTGGAAGGCGGTGGGTATCGCTCAGGGAATTTCGGAGGGCTTTCTTCTGGAAATCATGGTTCTGATGGGTGTCACACTGGGGCTTGTGGTACTGATGGGCGTGGTTCTGTAGGTTCTGGTTCTGATGGGTCCAGTCTTGTGGGGACTGATTCTGGAATTCGGTCTTGCCGGGCTGTCCCGGTCATCATGAATTATCAGTCAGACTATTTTGTTGGGAATTTCGGTTTTGAAAAGCGTCTGGAATCCGCTTTTAAAGGCGGGGGTACTGTAATGATTGCTGCTGCAGCAGCTATTACTGGAAGTATTAGTGCTGCAGCTCAGACAGTTCTGATCTATTTCCATGCAAGTTGCATAGCTTTGTCTGTCTTTCCCTGCTGTCAGCTTGTGACTGATTATCATTCACCTGTGTGGGAATCTGCATGTCTGCTCCCATTGGATGACCTCAATATAAAGATCTGCTTCCTGCAGGGTTTCCTTGGGTTTTCATAGCTTCAGCTTAAGCCTGCCTTGCTGTCGCTTTAGCCCCCGACCGTGTTTCTTGTTAAAGATACTTTGCTGGTCTTTGCATCATATATTGGTTCATTGCCAATATATATGCATACCAGCACGTTTATTATTTTCCTTGTATTTGTGTTACGTTGATATATCAGTGTTGCTGATATATACGTACACGAACTGTTTATTTCCTGTGTTCAGTTAGTCAGTCTTCCAGCACGTTTTGGTAGTTTGCGCGTACCGTGAACACCCGTGCTGAGCTAGTTATCCTGTTCCTGGTTCTGTTTGTGGATTGCGTTCATCTCTGCGAAGAGATAACGAATCCTTCTGAATCCTGTCCTGTTACCGTTTGTGGATTGCGTTCATCTCTGCGAAGAGATAACGAATCCTTCTGAATCCTGTTCTGTTACTGTTTGTGGATTGCGTTCATCCCTGCGAAGAGATAGCGAATCCTTCTGAGTCCTGTTCCCTGTTACTCCATTCCTAGTCAGCGTTCCTGCTTATGTCATATATCGGTTCATTGCCGATATATACATATGTTAGTCAGACGTAACAAATAGTTTCATTGATAGCTGTAATTGTAATACGCTAGGAAAACATACTTATTGTATATTTATCTGTGTTACGTTTATCTATCTTAATCCTGCTATTTTCTGACTGTCCTGTCCTGTCTTTGTGAGGCACGCCATCGCCGCAGCGCATTGGCTGCCTCATTCCAGTCTGTCTGGTTTTGGACGCTTGCTGTCGCTAAGTAGCCGCTAGCTAGCAAGCGTTCATTCTGTCTACCTGTCCTGATCTCCTCAGTTCTGGTTTATGCGCTCAGCGCTACTTTGCGCTGAGACGTTATAACGAAAGCATTGTTTGTGGCTGTCAGATCTGCACCGGCTCTGTGCGCCACAATCTCCTATTGGAGTCAGTCCTCCCCTCCACTATACTAGGGATAGCCTGTTTTCTGGTGCTAGTGTGTGTACCTCCTCCACGCCAGTTCATGCGTTGCATGCTGACTGTGGAGAATACACCACCAAGCCTTACATTGCACATGTGCATGCAGTTCAGACGGCTCTAACAGCTCAGCGCGTGTCCCTGTGGTTGCTAGGGCAACAGTGACGCAGTGTGCAGAGCTAGGGATTTGACGCGGCTCTCACGTGATTTAATAAAAAAAGCAGGATGGGGCCGTGGGGGTGGGGGGTTCAGGCGTGAGTGTGCGTTGTGCATGCGGCACAAGCAGTCATGCAGGCACATGTCCACTCACCGCGCATGACTTTTTCGAGGAGAGCCAGTGCGGGGGTTGCGCCCGGCCAGAGCCTAGCGTCCATTTTTAAACGGGCCTAGTCACATATAAACTCTACAAGCTCCAGTATTAAGTTGAACTCTTAACCATACTCAGAAACAGTGGGTCTGGTCTATCAAGAAAGGTGCAGTGAAAACTGGAGCAAAATTAGGAGCAATTGTCAATAGTTGTCCTGTATAGTATGTTGAACTGCTCATGTATCTATGTTCCCCATTATTGTATGTTTTTGTTTGGGATGCAAATACTTCTGAAAGATCTCCATTAAAGAACAGAACCATATAGTGTTTTATGACTTTGAAGATCCCTGAATTCACTGAAAAGTTCTGAAAAGTGCTTGTAAGGATCCCTCCTGTAGCATATTCTGTCCGTTGCAGTGGAGCTGCAAATGGACAGTTCTAGCTTATCTGCTTGCATTCGGTTGTGCATTCGCAATAAGTCTCATTGTCATTTGCAATCGCTCTTCAGTTCTGGGCAGCTCAGGATGCTGTCATCATTCCACCAATTGCTTGTTGCAGCTGAGCTGCGGCCAGATAGCCCTGGATTTCCTGCATGCATGTTGTTACATAATACTGCATGTATTTCTTATGGGTGTCCTTTGCATTCACAGCCAGCTAGCAAATGGTAATCAAGCCAGCTCAGGATTGAGTGATTACCATTCAAATGTGTGGAAATTTGCATGCTTCCATCCATTGGCTGATGCCAGCATAAAAGTCTGCCTCCCATTTTTGACCCCGCCCGACATAGCATTCAGCTCTCTGAGTTGTCGTTGGGTCTATGCTGTGAAAATTATTATTGTAAACGTATAATGCCTTGTCTGCTGGATGTTTGCTGACCTGCGGGGGCTCAGTGAAATCCTTCTGATCCTGATAGTTAGATTCTGCCAGCACCACGTTTGTGACTGGTAGTATTCCTTCTTACCTTGTTCTTGAGGACGAACTACAGCAGTGGTTGCAATTAGTTTGCTCCTACCTGTTAGTCTTGTCTATCTCAGTGTGAATGTCACCATCGCTGAAACAGCGACTAGATTGGCTGAGCATTTCGTCTGTCTGTCTGTTGTCTGTCTTGTTAATTATCATTACTTGTGCTTTAGCTAGTGAGTTATTTGAGAGCTACATTTCATATATTGCGCATCAGCACAATATACAGTGGGTTGCAAAAGTATTCGGCCCCCTTGAAGTTTTCCACATTTTGCAACATTACTGCCACAAACATGCATCAATTTTATTGGAATTCCACGTGAAAGACCAATACAAAGTGGTGTACATGTGAGAAGTGGATCGAAAATCATACATCATTCCAAACATTTTTTTAGAAATAAATAACTGCAAAGTGGGTTGTGCATAATTATTCGGCCCCCTGAGTCAATACTTGTAGAACCAGCTTTTGCTGCAATTACAGCTGCCAGTCTTTTAGGATATGTCTCTACCAGCTTTGCACATCTACAGACTGAAATCCTTGCCCATTCTTCTTTGCAAAAGTGCTCCAGCTCAGTGAGATTAGATGGACAGCGTTTGTAAACAGCAGTTTTCAGATCTTGCCACAGATTCTCGATTGGATTTAGATCTGGACTTTGACTGGGCCATTCTAACACATAGATATGTTTTGTTTTAAACCATTCCATTGTTGCCTTGGCTTTATGTTTAAGGTCATTGTCCTGCTGGAAGGTGAACCTCCACCCCAGTCTCAAGTCTTTTGCAGTCTCCAAGAGGTTTTCTTCCAAGTTTGCCCTGTATTTGGCTCCATCCATCTCTCCATCAACTCTGACCAGCTTCCCTGTCCCTGCTGAAGAGATTCACCCCCCCCCCCCCCCCCCCCCCGAGCATGATGCTGCCACCACCATATTTGACAGTGGGGATGGTGTGTTTAGAGTGATGTGCAGTGTTAGTTTTCCGCCACACATAGCATTTTGCATTTTGGCCAAAAAGTTCCATTTTGGTCTCATCTGACCAGAGCACCTTCTGCCAGATGGTTGCTGTGTCCCCCACATGGCTTGTGGCAAACTGCAAACGTTACTTCTTATGCTTTCTGTTAACAATGCCTTTCTTCTTGTCACTCTTCCATAAAGGTCAACTTTGTACAGTGCATGACTAATAGTTGTCCTATGGACAGTGTCTCCCACCTGAGCTGTAGATCTCTGCAGTTTGTCCAGAGTCACTATGGGCCTCCTGACTGCATTTCTGATCAGCGCTCTCCTTGTTCAGCCTGTGAGTTTAGGTGGACGGCCTTGTCTTGGTAGGTTTACAGTTGTGCCATACTCCTTCCAATTCTGAATGATCGCTTGAATGCTCCATGGGATGTTCAAGGCTTTGGAAATCTTTTTGTAGCCTAAGCCTGCTTTAAATGTCTCAATAACTTGATCCCTGACCTGTCTTGTGTGTTCTTTGGACTTCACGGTGTTGTTTCTCCCAATATTCTCTTAGACAACATCTGAGGCCCTCAAGAGCAGCTGTATTTGTACTGACATTATATTACACACAGGTGCACTCTACTTAGTCATTAGCACTCATCAGGCAATGTCTATAGGCAACTGACTGCACTCAGATTTACACACAGGTGCACTCTACTTAGGCATTAGCACTCATCAGGCAATGTCTATAGGCAACTGACTGCACTCAGATCAAAGGGGGCCGAATAATTATGCACAAACCACTTTGCAGTTATTTATTTGTAAAAAATGTTTGGAATCATGCATGATTTTCGTTCCACTTCTCATGTGTACACCACTTTGTGTTGGTCTTTCATGTGGAATTCCAATAAAATTGATTCATGTTTGTGGCAGTAATATGACAAAATGTGGAAAACTTCAAGGGGGCCGAATACTTTTGCAACCCACTGTATATGTACTCTAGTCAGTCAGTCTTGTACTTTGTAGTTATATATCTTGTAATTCATTCATAATATTCGAGTAATATTATTGAAGTAACATCTGTTGTAATATTGTATTGTGTACCGACCGTTGCCCGCTTCTGTAGCAGTAAGAAATCTGCCTAATCCTTCCAATACGACTGACATCTGAATTAACGTGTATGATCCAAGCTTGTTAGGCTGCAGTTGCTCTGGGCAATCTTGCTCCCTTGTTCATTACTCCTGTGTCCATCTGTGGAGCCTCTTCCATTATCCAGCTACTAGCCTTGTTGCGCTGGGTGGTCAGAAAGTATGACCCCCCAGCATTACAGTGCTTGTGAAAATATTTTCTCACAAAGACAAATGTTCACTGTGATGTAATGGTCGTAGGCAATACAAGCACGACTGGCCGAACTTACCCACTACAGAGTGATACAGAAGTCTGCGGCGTGGGAGCGATCCATGCGCATGGGGCTGGAGGAAGCCCCAGGTATGTATAAAACTGTTAGTTTAATTCGTCTCTGGTTTCCTTTAAAGAAAGCCTAAGGTAAACGGTTCTTCACTTGATCTTATCTTGGCGATGATCTACATACTAAGTAATTAGCATTAATATACTAATGAAAAGTATCATCTAACCCTTTTGGACAGAGCGGCAAAATGCACTGCCGTTTCTTTTTCATGAAGGCTGCCATTAGGGATTAGTGCTTGTGTCCATGGAAGCGACCACTCCAGAGAGGGATCCATGCTGTGCTCCATCCTGCCAACATTTCCTGTTCTCACAAAACTATGCTCAATCATCATTAGCTGCCATTTTTATGTAAATTTTGAAAATCACTATTATTTGTATTGTTTATTTATATAGTGTTGATGTTTTTCACAGTCCATGCTCATTTTACTGACTGTCCTTCAGAGGAGCTCACAAATTTGTATTGTAGTCTAATGTACCAGTCCTAGTCTAAGGGCAGTTTATAGAGGGGGAGACATTAACTTGTCATTATGTTTTTAGTATCTGAAAATGTATCACAGCTCCATAATTTACACATTTTAGCCCACAGGTAGTCAGAATGTTCCCTTGCCCTGAATGTGACCTATCATAGTACAGCAGAGCATAGCAAAGGGTTCTGTTTTTCTAGCTTTCTAAATTGTATCATAGCTATCAAACTGAGGACTGTGATACAAAAAGCAGGTTGCAGAGGTCACAGAGTCTTCTGGAGCTGATCTTGTGTTTAATAATACACCTTGAGTTTTCGCAGAATGTCTGTGCAGCATTTTTAAGTTGTACATTTGAAACAATTAACTGCAATTAAACAGGACAACGTTTTAATGTGGCATGACACTTTTACAGTGTCACAGAACTCAGTGACCTGTGACACTGTATGTTATGAGCAGACAATAGGTGCATGATCTCATATATCAATATTATGTCTACAAATACAGAGCAAGCAAAGTTCAATTATTGCTGACTCGAAACGAGTGAAAGTCTCTGCTGTAGAAAAGGCATTGTTCTGATTCTTTACTGTTTTTACTTTGTCTTTTAACAATAAATCTGAATTGAATTCTACTTTTAAAAAGGGAGAAAATGTAGAGATTAAATGTGTGTGCTTGGAATACAGGAATATATAAATGGCGGAACTCTGTAGTAAAGTCATGACATGGCCATTCCTCGATGTCCTCAATGACTCATTACTTCATACAAAAAGCAATAAGAAAGTCTGAACCAGAAACATTGGGCTCCCCAGTCTAGTATTAAAAGTTTAGTCCACCTTAAATTCATATTAGAGTTTATTGTACATGCTGAAGAGTCAAAAAGAATTGTTTAGGTGTCCTAGAAATGAACACCTTTGGCGATGTGTCTGTAGAAGAGAGAGCAACTCAGGGTCCTGTCTCCTGTGAGGAGCACAGGATAATCTCCTCATGTGGCCAGTAACCAGAGAGGTATTGCTGTAACTCAGAGGGTCTCAAGGCCCTGGACTGTGGACTGTTGTATTCCTCTTTCAGGTGGTCATGTGGACTTGTCAAATGGATACTGAATATTGTGATTGATGAGAACTGCACCGATTGGGACTGCTGGGCTCTGTGGTGCACCTCTTGAACTTCTGCTATTTGTTGAGCTACTGGGACTTTGGGATTTGGGTTTATTTTCCTGTGAAGCTGGAACGTGTAACTCCTTGGTGGGGGGAATTTGTGACACTCATTTGTGGATTGTATAGCAATATTTTGGACCTTTTGTATTGCAATATTTTGGACTTTTTGTGTAGACTGTGTGCCTAATAAACGCCTCGCCAGTCGGGTTCTGTTTAATCTGTCGCTATACACTGTATCTCTTGGGTCTGTTGTCTCAGAACTGTCACATTCTGGTGATGTAGGGCTGGTGCACACCAAAACCCGCTAGCAGATCCGCAAAATGCTAGCAGATTTTTAAACGCTTTTTTTTATTTTTATGAGGCGTTTTGCTAGCGTTTTGCGGATTGCTGCTGCGGTTTTCAGTATAGTAGATTTCATATATTGTTACAGTAAAGCTGTTACTGAACAGCTTCTGTAACAAAAACGCCTGCAAAACCGCTCTGAACAGGCATTTTTCAGAGCGGTTTGCGTTTTTCCTATACTTAACATTGAGGCAGAAACGCACCCGCAATCCAAAAAATGCCTCACCCAGGCATTTTTCGTTTCTGCAAAACGCCTGCCGCTCTGGTGTGCACCACCCCATTGAGATACATTGACCAAGCAGATCCGCAGCCGCAAGCGGATCTGAAAACGCCCAACAAGCCGCTCGGTGTGCACCAGCCCTCAGAAGACATTTCCCAGCAAGATGTATGCAGTAGCTGCTGAATTGATATGGCTCATTTCAAGCCGCATACTATTTGCTATGCAAACCTGGAATTTCTGCCTCTGGTTGATCACCTCTATTCTTAATGAACATTTCTAATGAAGTTTGTGGACTATTTGTACACAACTGTATATGAATGTCCCCCTCTTTGCTTAATAGTTAAAATTGTCTTTTTTTCAGATAATTTAAAAGAATTACTAATAAATTGTTCATTTAAATTATGGAATACTCATGATTACCATATTTTCCGGACTATAAGACGCTCCTGACCATAAGACGCACCTAGGTTTAGAGGACAAAAACCAGGGGAAAAAATATATACTGAACCTGGTGCATCCATGGTGAAGGGGCATCTTGTGGATTATGCCCCCTTGTACCTCTTGTGTCTCCCTGTGTCCTCCTTGTGCCCTCTTCTATGCCCCTTTGTGTCTTCCGTTTGTCCCCCTGTGTCCTCTGCTGCATGGGCACAGTACAGGAAGTCCCCAACATTGCCGTGTGCTGGAGGTTCGTATTGGCAGGGGTTCACAAGTCAGGAACTCCTGACAAGCATTTGGACTATAAGACGCAGTGACTCCCCCCCCCCCCCCCCCCCACCACCACCACTTTTGGGGGAGAAAAAATGAGTCTTATAGTCCAAAAAATACAGTAAATGATAATGCATGTGAAGGGCTTTACGTTAAATATTAACACATGCTCCTTATAAACTTTGTACAAGGATGTGGCTGGAGCTTAGTGTGAGAACCAAGAAGCATTCTGACATCTTCTGTTTGGTGTGTGCTTAATAACTCCACTGAATATGATGATATGGACCCAAGTGACAACCATTGTGGTTTTTATTTAGGTCCTCCCAGATACCGGCAAATTCCTATGTATGACATTGCATATGAGGGTGGCGATACGGTGCGTGGATTTCAGTCATGGTTGTTGTATAGGAAGGCCCAGCTATGTGAATAACCATGAAGTTGAGATCGGTTGCCATTAACGTAGAAGCTTCTTTTTGATTGGTTAACTAGACAAGACAATACAAATAACATTAATATTGCACTTTTCTCCTTGCAGACTCAAAGCGCTTGAGCTGCAGCCACTAATGTGCACTCAGTAGGCAGTAGCAGTGTTAGGAAGTCTAGCCCAAGGTTTCATCACTAAATATGTGTTGGCTTAACCATTACACTATCCAGGCACTACTAAGCAGGTATGTATGTCAAGTGTAGAGTATGATGTGGGGAAACCATTTCATAAGGGGGAGATTATAACGAGGGGAATCCATAGTATTCAGCAGTTAAGCAAGAAATAATTAACAAAACATCACTGCCAAACCAATGCTGTGAAAACACTCCCACAGTGTGATGTTAGCACCTAGGTCCTGACGGTTTGCTGTCTGTGAACCTTGTTGCATTGTGGGAAATAATGGCTGTTTCCAATTGCCAAGCAACTAGCATTTCCCTCTGAGCATATGTAGATCTATTAAAAAACAACAACCTTTTAGCCTATCACTTTGTTGGGGGGGGGGGGGGTTATAGATTATGGCAGTTATGGCAGATTTTGGCAGTTGGTGCTTGCTCTCTAGTTTTTTTTCCATGTCTGCCAGTAGTAAAGATTATTATGTGTATCAAACAATATGAACAAATCACATGGTGAATATAAATCATTTCTTGATCTCTCGATTTTTTTACGTCTCACTTTGCAATGCATTGATTTATATGTCCCCCCCCCCTTTTTTTTTTTTTTTTTTTTGCTAAAGTTCCTCTTCAAAGGGGAAAGTAGAAAAGTAAGTAGTCATGTACAACTATTGACACTGCTAAGGAAATTCAAGCTTCTTTAAAGAGAAGCTGTTAGGTATAGGGTCTCAGAGAAAAGAAAAACACATATATCAGTAGCTAAAGATTGGCTGTACTTACATTACATATGCATTTCACTGTCCACGTTGGGATTTCACAGAATTTTTATATAGTATTTGCAGAGAATGATGCTCCTGACAGCTCATGGCAGGTTCCATGTTTGTCTGTCTTATATGAAGCCAATTGTGATGTCATATCCTCCCTGCTTCCTGATGATTCGACTCACAAAAAAGATCTTAATGGACAACACTACTGTGCAGTGAATATTAATTAGCCATGTGGCTAGGAACAATAGCGGGCTCATGCAGTATACTCTAACGGAACATGTGCCCTGTGATTTTTCAGTGCTGGCTGCTGTTACAAGCTGCTGTAACATGAGCCTGTAAATTCTCACTGTAAATGAAAGCAGCCTTAGGGCGTGATAGGGAAATGAAGGGGATGACCCAAGGTACTGCAGTGGAGAGAAGAGGCAGCCCCAGAATGCTTTGCAGGATCTGTTATGCATCCTGCCGGCCTCCTTCAGAGCTTGGGAATAACCAGCCTTGCTGTTCAGCACACATCATAGTAAGAGAGATTTTTAACTTCAGTATTGCCTTTTTGGCTTCCTTCTTAACTGTTTAACACAGGAGAATAGAGGTTTAAATTAGCTTTTGCAGCCTGACAGTTACTCTTTAAGATAGCAGAGCAATATTCAGCAATCTATAGCAATAAGACTTTACCGTATTTAGTTACATGTGGAAACTATGAAAGCTGATTAGCTGCCTTGGCTTACTGTTCTTTGCACATAGTCATTACACTTAGCATTGCCTTATTAAATAAGCCTGAAGGAGTGAGGAAGGTCACAAATTCATTTTCATCATTTAACCCTAGGGGGCCTGTGGCACTGGTACGTGAGATCAAGTGTTGTTCTAAAATCTTTTAGCTGTTTCTGGCTGCTACGCTGAACTCCATGACAAATCATGTGTGAAATTAACAGTTTTTTTTATTATAAAGTTAGCTTCTTAGACTTTTACAATATCTTTATGTAGAAAACTGCAAAGTCAACACAGATGTAATAATAATACAATATTTCTGCTTCCTCTGTTTACTTGTGTATACATCTTGAAGGAAGATAGATGAACTATCTTGTGTTTGAAAATCTGCAAGGGAACTAGAGATCTTTAGCTTTGTAGTTAACTAAATAAACTGAAACATTTTTCTTGCCTTACCCCCTGAAGGTCTTGACAGCAAGTTTTAGTTCCCACTAAATCAGTACTGTATACAGTTGAAATGGTTTGAATTAAATTAGAGGGGGAAAAGCCCACAGCTTGGAGGTGAAACCAAGAATCTTGCTGGTTCATCAGCTAACTGCATTAAAAACAAAATGCATGCATGTAATTTTGTATAGTAGAACCAGCCAACGCTTGCAGATAAAAAAGCTGGAATCCCTAAAAAGGAAGCAATGGTTTGCAGTGTTTTATTTCATAATTGTATATTATATACTGACATGATTTCAATAAATCTTGGAATCAGATATACTTTGGCACGACTCCACCTGAATGTATAAAATGACCTTTAGAATTAAATGCCAAGCCCACAACAGAGAGAGACGCACTTTCGTCCCGAGAAACATAAAAAAAATGTCTTGTTCCAATCTGCTTCACGTTTATTTTTATGTATAGAGGATTTCCAATGTGTTTTATTCTGCCCAGGAATATCAGGCTTATCTTTGATAAGATCATTCAGATCAAAAAACAAAGATCATATTTAATCGATCCACAGCATTAAATAATTCAACTTGATCATTTCTGAGCCAGTTGCGATTGTGTCTATTATAAAGATCCACCATCTTTTTAAAGTGAACTTAGCACCATTTTTAGCACCCACGGCATCTCAATACCACATTTAATATGCATGTCAACAATGTGGCTCATTAATAAAAAAAAAATAAAAAAACTTCAATTTTCCTGTTCTTTTTACATTTAAAAGTTTAGCAGGTTTTTTTTTAATTTATTGAAAACAGTTTAACAGAGGGTTTTATTACCCTACTTCCAAGCCCTGCCCAACCACAGAATTTTCAGGCAGGTAAGTACTGATGTAATTATTTTATTGCACACATTAGCAGAGAGCAAACAAAAGCTTTCATAAGTAGGGTGGGAGGGTAGATTGGACACTGTGCTTCAAAGAGTTTAGAGAAGTTACACATGCTATATTCAAACATTCCCCTGGATAAATAAGAGCACCAAGAAGGGGAGGGGGCATGGCAGCTTCTATTGCTATTAGAAAAAGGAGGAAAAAGTGTGCTAGGGGTGACATACAGCAATAGGACAATACAGGAATACATGCAAACCAGATCACGCAGCACAGTACAAGTATTAGATAATGCTTAGTCAGTCACTGGATGGTAGCATGGAGATTAGGCAAGTTGAGTTCACTCAAGAGTTCACTCAGATCCAAAGGATGGGTGCACAGTAATGGAGGTACGTGAATAGGTAGGAGACACAAGGAGGAGGACCCTGCTGAAGGTTTACAATCTAGAGGCAGAGGTAGGGACACAAAAGGTAGGGGACCAGAGTTCGGCTGCGGGTTTAGAGCCTGCCTGGGGCACAGTTGGCACAAAAAATGTAAATGACCCCCATTGCCCTATTTCAACAATGGTAAACATTTTATTTCTGACAGAAGCTGCCCATTTTATCATTGTGGATCTCATAGCTGAGCATGATCCCATCCATCTCTCAGAACTGACTATAGAACTGACTAGATGGCCAGTGATGCCAGAACTGAAAACTTTTGCAGCTGATACATTTTAATTATAAATTATAATTATAACATTTATACCATTATTTTAAATCCATCGATACTCAAATATTAACAAATGATCAGCTGCTAATACACTGTATATTATCACAGGGAAATAATTTTAGGAACATGGCAGAAGTGAATATTAATTGCATTTGAGAGAAAAGTATAAGCAGTGTGTAATTCTGGTGTAAGTGGTCCTGTAAGACCTGTAAGACCTGTACTACTTCCATAGCCCCCTTAACTGGCCTTCCCCTAATCTCACCTGTTGCACTAAGTCAACACCAGCCTCCAAACTGTGCAGTGCTTCACCATAACTAAACCTTTTTCTGTGTCTACCTACTCTACTGTCATATCCTTAAAGTGAACCAAGCATCATTTTTAGCACGCAGGGCATCTCAATAGCACATTAAAAATGCCTGCCAACAATGTGGCTAATTATTTAAAAAAAAACTTCAATTTGTACCTCTTCTTTTTACATTTAAAGGTTTAGCAGAGGCTTTTCAATTACCCTACTTCCGAGGCCTGCCCGACTGCAGAAATTTTAGGCAGATAAGAAATGATTTAATTATTTTATTGCACACAGTAGCACAGAGCAAACAAAAGCTTCCATCAGCATAGTGGGTGGGGACATAGAACACTATGCATCAAAGATTTTAAAGAAGTTACAGATGCTATCTTCACACCTTTCCCTGGATAAATAATGGGCAGCTAGAAGGGGAGGAGGGACATGGTAGCTTCTATAGCTATTAGAAACCAGGACAAACTGCAGAAAAAAAGTGGTGCTTGGTTCCCCTTAAATAAACCTCTAATCTTAGCCCTATCTCTGCTTGCTGCTTAACGATAGAGGTGAAGGTACCACTATGCCTAATCTTTATTCGATGCCTCATTCATCTCCTGATGTACAATGTACCCAATACTCCCTTATATTTTCGAATAATCCTTATCATTAAGTCTTGTCTCACCTTAAATGACCTAGAGATCAACACACAGCCTTTCAATACTAACCTCTCCAAACATTGTAACCCCCTCCCAAAATAGTGGCACTTGCTTCTTCGCGTAGAGACAAAGGATGGGAACAAACCAAACTTTATATTAAAAATCTCGGTTTCTCTTATGTCCATCAAACCACATACTATCAACTTTTTGCAATGCCTTGTGAAAACATTGTAAATTGGATAGGAAGGGAGAGCCTTTTATGCAATATTATGGTGTAAAAAGCAGAAAGAGGTTTTCCAATATCTTATTGCAAAGAAAATTCCAAAGTACTCGTAAATGTGCCTTGTTAAAAAATAATGCACAATTGAAAAAACTGTATTGAAATAACTATGACATAGTATGTATATGTCAAGCCAAAAGCACTGGCTCTAGTATAAACAACTGATTAGTGGAAGTAGTATACACATGTCAATACTCGTGACAATCAGAAACTTCTCTTGACATGCAAATCTTCACTGACCCATGAAGACAGAATAAAATAGCAAATTAAAACCCGTACTTGTCCATCAAATACCTGCCAGCTGAAATGTAACTAGTAGTTAGCAGCTGTAATTGGCTAAATGTCTGCTGCTTCTTTGGTCAGTGGACATTTTCATGCAGATCGTTTTTTTTTGGTTTAGCACTAGTCATTATCTATGCTGGAGGTTTTTTGTATGAATTGGATTGTGCATATTTTAGTTGGTTACATCAACTTTTTTTTAATACCTGTTAGGCCTTAGCTATTACATAAACATGATATTTTATATAAACAAAAGCTGATGACCCAGTGTTGCCCGGATATGTATTTGGCTGGTGTTGGTGCCACCCACTTTTTCTAACCCTAACACACAAACACTCAGTGACCAAGTTTGGGAGCTTTGGGGTCTTTGGCATCAATTACTTATTTATTTATTTTATTTATAAAGCGCCAACATATTACGCAGCGCTAATTTGTATATTCCCATAGTAATTAAACAGAACAAGATGGACTGTTTGTGACTCCGCCCCTCTCCAGCATTTGAACCCCAGTCACCCAAGACCAAAGGTTTGAGGCATCTGCTATTAACAGTGTAAAAATGGCAGCAATTGAAATATTCCCCTTGAAAATCAACAGGTGATATCTGATTGGCTATTATAGGCTCCACCCACTTCCCTCAATATTAATCAGTCACCCAGTGACCATATGGGCAAAGTTTGAGAGCCCTGCCATTAACAGTGTAAGAATTGCTGCAGTTTGTTTTCCCTGTGAAATTAGTTTTTGGCTCCGCCCACTTTTTTTGTAACCTGGAAACACTTTGTGTGCAAGTTTGTGAGCTCTGGGGCCTTGACATCAATACATTGTATTTTCCCAGTGAAATGAAAAAAAAATCTGGCTGTGGCCCTGCCTCCTTTTCTGAATTTGTATGTTAATTAGAAGACCAATTAGAAGACCAATCTCTTGAAAAATTGTAAAATGTACAATACAGTACATACATACCATATATGCTCAAGTATAAGCTTTGAGTATAAGCTGAGGGTAGGAAATGCAGTGTACACAAACACAGTAAAAGCCCCATGCAGAGCTGGGACAAGGTCCTCCAGCACCCAAGGCTGAGACACCAAAGTGCACCACTCCATTTCTCCCACTCCAGCCATCACTCACTGATTGCTATTAGACTAATAGGCACAAGGGGGCCCCCAACCCCACTAACAGCTTAATCTCTAGTTATCTGGCTTGCAGTCACTGCTATGTATTCCCTTTTCTTATTCTTCTCTACTTCAAAAATGATAGCGGAAGGATAGCTGAATGAGTTGGGCGCCTCTCCTACACTGCGCCCTGAGGCTGGAGCCTTTCTCGCCTCTGCCTCGGCCCGGGTGTGTGGCAGACATCCAGGGTGGGGGTCACAAGTGATTACTGACCCGAGTGTAAGCTAAGACTCCCACTTTTGAGTGACTTTTTGTTGGCTTAAAACTTGGATTATACTCAACTATATACAGCATATAATCACTGATGGATGTCTGGTGTGGTCTGAAGGCCCTTTTAGAAAAACAAAAGAAAAGCAAACACTAGCCGAGAAAAGTACCAGGGAAAAATATACCACACACTGGGTCCGTAAGGACAAGCCCTATAAGTACATAGGCGTACAAGCATATCACTTGTTGAATATAAATTCTAAAATAGATGAACATGGAATCACATGGTTATGTGTTTTCCTCAGATGGGGTGACTGATAAAGCTATACAATGAAAGCTACTATATATGGAGGTCTTTGCTGATCCCCCACACTCCTGGCGTCGCCTCTCAGAGTATGGTGTAGCTATTCCATACAAATTACACAATCAGGCCCCACTGACACTGAAAGATGCACTCCAAAAAACTCCTATCGTAAATGTAGGGGACTAATAGCCCAGATATGGAGTTCTCAGTAGGTAGCAGTGCATGCATTCAGCTAGACAGAGGAGGTATATACAAGGTGGATCGTGCTCTATGGTACAAGTGCTGTAATATGAATCTCTGACATGTTTCACCTCACGGCTTTTTCAGAAAGATGCTATACATATTTACAGTAAAAACATATATACAAGTGCGCCCCCCACCAGCAGTATAACCCCCAGCAAAAGCCCCTGTCAGAGCGCTATATGTATAGCATCTTTCTGAAAAAGCCGTGAGGTGAAACATGTCAGAGATTCATATTACAGCACTTGTACCATAGAGCACGATCCACCTTGTATATACCTCCTTTGTCTAGCTGAATGCATGCACTGCTACCTACTGAGAACTCCATATCTGGGCTATTAGTCCCCTACATTTACGATAGGAGTTTTTTGGAGTGCATTCTTTCAGTGTCATTGGGGCCTGATTGTGTAATTTGTATGGAATAGCTACACCATACTCTGAGAGGCGACGCCAGGAGTGTGGGGGATCAGCAAAGACCTCCATATATAGTAGCTTTCATTGTATAGCTTTATCAGTCACCCCATCTGAGGAAAACACATAACCATGTGATTCCATGTTCATCTATTTTAGAATTTATATTCAACAAGTGATATGCTTGTACGCCTATGTACTTATAGGGCTTGTCCTTACGGACCCAGTCTGTGAAAAACAAAAGAAACACAGAAATCACAGGAGCCCAGTATAGCGTAGCAGTTAACTTTACCAGGTGTATATGTATAGATGCAGGAGAGAGGTAATGTGGGTTGCCAGCTACCACAGTATTCAGGTCTTTGGGGCCTCTGTAGATGGGTAAGTGGGTTGCTCTCCAGGAAAACCAGGGACAATTAGGTTAAGAATCTCAAAGGTTGGACTCAACCCCCACCTTCTGAAAAAAGCGGCACTGGTGGTTTAGGGGATGATTAAGAGTAGAGGAGGTTCCACAAAAGTGGTCTTTAGGACTCTTCAAAATCATTCAGGGGTAGGAGGAATAACTCCTATTGAAAAAAAAATTAAAATAGTTTTAAAAGAATAAATACAGTAAGTTTTTATTGAACACTTTAAAAGGACCTATTTTTTTTGCAGGTATTTTCTCGCTTCCTCAGGTCATATAGTCAGTGTCTCAAGAAACGCTGTATGTACACTCCTTACACTACATTAGCACTTTATGCCTCCAATTTAGCGGTGCAATGTGGTTTCTGCCCTTTAGGGATTGTAACCATACTCTGCGTCAAACACGTAATTTTCCGAGGGACTTTTGGCACGTATCCCACTCTGCCATACTTCCTCCAGGTGTTCGACCCCTAACAACCCTGTGTGCCGGGTGAAACTAAAATCGCCAAATATTGAATAAAACAATGAAAAAGAAAATATACTTACAGTCGTAAAAAGCATAGTAAAACATTGGTAAATATTATGGATAATTTGCTACTACTAAACCTAACCCTACTCTTACACAGAGCCTACCCCTCTACCTATCCCTAACTGTTAGATCCCCCCGGTGGAGCCTAACTCTAATACTTTCCTGTTGGTGCCTAACCCTATGACCCCCTGGTGGGTACTAACCCTTGGATCGCCTTGGTGGTGCCTACCCCTAAGACACCCCTGTTGGTGCCTAACCCTAAGACCTCCTTGGTGGTGCCTAACCCTAATACTCCCCTGGTGGTGCCTAACCCTAAGACCCCCCTGGTGGTGCCTAACCATTAAACCCCCCTTCCTGACACCAAACCCTAAAACCCTCTTTCTCTGCTGCAAATAATGTACAAACAAAAAGCGGCATATTTGTAAAATAATGCATTTCAAAATGATAATTTACAACATTATAATTCTCAAAAAAATGAATTCCAATATGTTAAAATAGTTAAAAAGATCATTTACATTTTAGAGTGATAATTTATAAAATTATAATTCTCAAAGTAATTTTTCAAAATGTTAAAACTGTTAAAGCGATAATTTACAAAAAAAGATAATTGTCAAAAAGAATTTGAAGCAATATTTTAGAAAACGCTAATTTTTAAAATGAAAAATTCCCCACTATGTAACGGTTTTACAAATCACGAATTCACAAAACGAAAAATGTCCCACTATTTAATAGGCACCTGAATTTTCCAGTTTTGCGACCAATAGTTAATATGTGACAAAGTGAATGGCGGCACCCGATTTGCCCACCTCTCATATGCACCTGATTTTCCTTCTCCCATTATACAGTGAGTTTTTATGTTGTGCTTGAACATCACCAAAGTTGGAGATGATCAAACTGATTTAGGGAGGGAGTTCCAGAGAATTAGAGAGGCACATGAGAAATCCTGTATGCAGCGGTAGGAAGACATATGTATTCTGATTTCTACTTAGAGTTCACTGATTAAAATAGCCTTTTTTTTTTTTACTTTAGCTTAGTGACTCTTTTCTTGCTGTCTGTATTTCCAATAGAGATGTGGCCTCACCCTCTGTCCTTGTGACAATTGTCAGTGACAGCAAGCTGAGCCTCAGACTTTTAGAGCTGTCACTGAAAGTGAAGGTGGGTCCCAGTCACATAAGCGATGCGAAGCCAGAGAACAATCGCTGCTATAAATGACTTAGCCCCATTGATGCTCTGCTTCAAATATTTATCTTGGGAGTGACATTTCCAGGTGATTCAGCTTCAAATTGTAATAATAGAGATCTATCAATGGCTGTTACTTCCTATAAAAAGGTATTTACAGCAGCAACTCGCTGGGAATCTACAGCAACAATGTATCTCTGATGTTCTGTCACTCATGTGACATTGGCCTTAGGGAAAAATCTATAGTGAGTGACAGCTGTGAGAAGTCTGAATTCTTCTTCCAATGCGAAGATCTCCTTCCCCTTTCTTTAGTGGGTCTGGTATATGAGGTGCAACAAAGATACTGACAGTAGAAAGAGCCCCTCGAAAATTAAAGGGAGATTCCATTTGTGTTAGAAAATTGCCAGAAAAATAGATTAGCATGACGTGAGTCTTTCTGCAATTTATTATCTGTTATCTTTCCATTTCGATCTGCATCTGCAACCAATTAAGGATTTGCAAAATTGACAGCAAGCTATATTGTCCTTCTTTCTAGTCTTTGCTACAGTATTTTCTGCTTGGATAAGGATTACAGGTGTCAGCGGAGAATCTAACCCTTGCTACAGGAGATTAGATGTGCAGGACAGAAGCCTCTGTAACTCACTCACCAGCACCAGCATTAATCTACTTACTGCCACCAAAGTTTGACACTTGTATCTGTCAGCAGGGACGGATCTAGACCAAGTTGCCCCAAGTTGCGCCTGGGGCAAGGTCAGGTTTTGGCGCCTAAACTGCCATTCCCCATCCAAATTTTGCCGCCTTTTTAAGAATTCAACAAACTGCGCCTGGAGCAAGAGACCCGCTTGCCCCCCCCTAGATCCGTCCCTGTCTGTCAGTTTGTGTTATGGTACCCATACACTTGACAATGCATATGTATTGTGGTGTTGTCACATCAGCTGGGCGCTGGGAAAAGCGGAAAATAGTAAAATATTGACCACTGAAGTTATCAATATTTTAATATATACTTCTCCATACCTAACCCTAACTCTTAACCCTCCATTGTTGGTGCCTAACCTTACCCCCTCTTCCACTTAATGCATAATCCTAACCCCCCTGTAGGTGCTTTATCCTAACTAAGAATAGTTGTACACCATAAAAATGTATAGCCGCATCAGGCACCCAAATCTCCATTCGGATGCCCAATAGCCGTAATTTAACATAGGCATCTGTTAGATGCGTGCCGATCGCGTCGTCCAAAGGACCTGATTCGCTGGATGATGGCCACCAGATTTGACCATCACATAGATCCCTCTCTGATCGAATTTGATCAGAGAGGAATCTATTACCTGCTCCACACTGCACACAGATGCTCACGTATCTTCTGGCATGCCTCCTCCTGTGTCTTCTTCTCTCCATCGCCGCTGGGCATTGTACCCAGAGATACGGTTGCACATATGTGACCATGTACATGCTGTCATGTGCAATGGTGGTGGACAGGTGATTAGAAACTCCACTGCAACACTCACCCTGTGCCCAGGGGAAGTACACAATTTATATGGGGGGGACACTGGTCAGGGGTCTGTAAGGTCCATCAGCCAGCCATCCCTAAAATTGAATGTTGTTACCACTGCGTATGCATCCAGCTCCTTTTGAGCGACATCTTTCCATCCTGCCTGATCTAAAATTTATATTGATTACAGCCAGGGTGGCCACGTTGCAGGATGGATCTCTGTGTTATGTATGGGCACCTTTATAAACACCATCCAGTGAATGTTTTATATCCACATAAAAACAAGGGAAGCAAGCTGAAATGTTTTAGTCGCATATATGCATTAAGTCAAATGGAAATTAATTTTTTTTTTCGGCAAAAGAAAATGTTTCTAAAAAGAGGTTTTATAGCAAGGAAATGAACAGCGCTACTTAAAAACAGGCAAGTGCCTACCTGCAAAAGAGTGCAAGCCCCACTTGTGGGATATAATACACACCGAGCATACACATGACCTGTCTACCACTGGAGGAGGATGTTAGTTTCCTGTAACAGCTTGCATGCAACCTATTAAGTACTCGTCCCTCCCACTGTGAAGAAGTCGATCCTCCATGGGAGGGGCCTAACACTAACTAAATCCTAACCTATGTATATGCATAGCCTGGGTGCGGCTAATCAAATAAAATCGAAAATTGAAAATTGCGCAAAAGGTGGATCAGCGCAACACCAGGCCGCCTCCGAATGGCCTCCAATCAGAGGTGCGCTGAGTCTCCCCAGAAACTACAAACGCACCTTGAACCCAAACAGAAGCTCTGCATATACACCAAAAGCATGGCTGTTAAGTGGGAGCAGCTGACCAAAAACGAAATAAATTAGTACATAGCAAGGAAATGAACAGCGCTACTTAAAAACAGGCAAGTGCCTACCTGCAAAAGAGTGCAAGCCCCACTTGTGGGATATAATACACACCGAGCATACACATGACCTGTCTACCACTGGAGGAGGATGTTAGTTTCCTGTAACAGCTTGCATGCAACCTATTAAGTACTCGTCCCTCCCACTGCGAAGAAGTCGATCCTCCATGGGAGGGGCCTAACACTAACTAAATCCTAACCTATGTATATGCATAGCCTGGGTGCGGCTAATCAAACAGGTCATGTGTATGCTCGGTGTGTATTATATCCCACAAGTGGGGCTTGCACTCTTTTGCAGGTAGGCACTTGCCTGTTTTTAAGTAGCGCTGTTCATTTCCTTGCTATGTACTAATTTATTTCGTTTTTGGTCAGCTGCTCCCACTTAACAGCCATGCTTTTGGTGTATATGCAGAGCTTCTGTTTGGGTTCAAGGTGCGTTTGTAGTTTCTGGGGAGGCTCAGCGCACCTCTGATTGGAGGCCATTCGGAGGCGGCCTGGTGTTGCGCTGATCCACCTTTTGCGCAATTTTCAATTTTCGATTTTATTTGATTAGCCGCACCCAGGCTATGCATATACATAGGTTAGGATTTAGTTAGTGTTAGGCCCCTCCCATGGAGGATCGACTTCTTCGCAGTGGAAGGGACGAGTACTTAATAGGTTGCATGCAAGCTGTTACAGGAAACTAACATCCTCCTCCAGTGGTAGACAGGCCATGTTTATGCTCGGTGTGTATTATATCCCACAAGTGGGGCTTGCACTCTTTTGCAGGTAGGCACTTGCCTGTTTTTAAGTAGCGCTGTTCATTTCCTTGCTATGTACTAATTTATTTCGTTTTTGGTCAGCTGCTCCCACTTAACAGCCATGCTTTTGGTGTATATGCAGAGCTTCTGTTTGGGTTCAAGGTGCGTTTGTAGTTTCTGGGGAGGCTCAGCGCACCTCTGATTGGAGGCCATTTGGAGGCGGCCTGGTGTTGCGCTGATCCACCTTTTGCGCAATTTTAAAAAGAGGTTTTGAAAGAAGTTCCACTAAGGATTTCTTTAGATTTGCTAAAGTAGGGAAAGTGTGCACTACAATACAATAATGCATAATCCATACATTCCTATAAGGGACCTCGCATGATCACTGCTTGACTATGTGCTGTGTACATTTTTAAATATTTTTGAGTAAAACCCTTGGGCAAAATAAATAGGAATTTGATTATGGAATTAATGAAATTCTTGAAGCAACCAAGATAAACATTATTCTTCATTAGAATTATTATTATGCATTGCTATCACAGACATTGTGTGCTGGTAACAGCAATATGGCAAGTGAGGCACAGGCAAAGTACATTTTGTGTCCATATCACTCCCATGCCCTTTGTTTTATGACCTCAGCGTCCCAGAGAACCTTTTCCTAGCCAGACATATGGTAATAACAGAGAATATGAGTTGCTTACTGCAATGACAGTGGATGTGAAACAAGAAAACAGGGTGCTCTCACTGTGAGAAACAGTTTGGAGGAGGCTCGTGTTACAGTCCTACAGATTGCGATCACTGTCTTTATTTGCTGTGTTCCAGCCATATAGGCTTCCAGCTCTTTGTTCCCAGAAAGGAAAGTGAGTTTCAGATGTGTCAGGGTGGTGTAAATGCTGATGTATAGGCCACAGTTGTTTGTTTCCTAAAAGGCCTAGAGACCCCTGCTCTCCAGCCCCATCCCCCTCTTGCTGCCTTTAAGTTTGGAATGATTCATCAGATGGCCTTTAGCAAAAAGTAAGGCCTCCCTTGGGGCCTTGGTTCTTTGACCCCTGTGAACAGAAGGGTCAGACCATAAGCAACTGTGCAAGCTCCCTGTCCCATCATATCCCCATTCCTGAGACACAGGAGAGAGAATAGAGCTAGATGGTGGGAAAAAGTGAGAATTGTTAAAAGTCGCCAGTACATTTCCAAGGGTCCCTGTGCATCAGCTGACTTTCAGGGTCAAGGGTCATATTTGTGCCTGATTCCCTAAGCATGTTACAGTAACATCTGCTTGCGGAAGGCCTCAAGGGACCAAAAGTTTCTAACCTCCATTTACAAAAAGTTTGTCCTTTAATATTATTTGAATGATTTCACATGTGCATTTGCATGGCAGTGTTAGTAAACCATGCGTGCCTCTGACTTTAAACGTGTGCATTATTTATTATTATTGCCAGTATTTATATAGGGCTGACATGTTACGCAGAACTTTACTGAGAACACAGGGCCATTCACATCTGCATTTAGTGTATTGGTTTAATGCTTTTGTAAATATTTTTTTTAATCAAATTTGTTTAGTATTTTTCAGACAGAGACAGTAAAATGCATAATTTACACTGGTCAATAACCGTCCAGCTTGTGAGAAATGAACCCTTTTTGTGCCTTTTCTGTGATCTTGCTTTACAAAAAGTAATTATCCCACAATACTATTTGAGGGTCGGAGGGGAACAAATTGCCTCCATCATCCCATCATCAAGAGTGGATAGGAGCTGCGGTCTCCAGATACTGTGTATAATGCCCCCTCCTTCCCCACTGGAAGCAGTTCAGCTAGGGGCAGATCCTGTCTTCTGCACAGTGCTGCTCGTAATGGAAAAATCTACGCTTACGGATCATTACGCGTAATTTTACGCTATTACGCGTTACGCAATTACGGTTACGGCGTAGGAAATTATCTACGGTACATCACTGTTATTACGCGTAAACTTACGCAATTACGTGTAAGGATACCGTAATGAAGGCGCTTACACTACGATGTTACGCGTAGTGCCGTAATACCCATTAATGCGTATTTTTTTACGCATGCGGACGATATGTACGCAATAGCCGTCAATGTGACAGTTATTGCGTACATATCATTCGTATGCGTCAAAACGTACGCTTATACTGAAGGCCGGGAGAAGATACTATTGGTTGCTTAGGATGTTGACTGATTGGCTACTCTTAGAAAATGGGAGATTTTACGTTAGTAATTACGCGTAAAATTACGCGTAAGTGTTCGTAAAATTACGCATGCCTAGCAATTACGGTAGACAGTGTAATTACGATACCACTTACGGTCTTACGCGTAAATAATTACGCGTAAGACCGTAAGTTACGCGTAACGCTTACGCGTAAATTTACATTGAATTACGATGCGTAATTACACTCATGCGTAATTTCGGCCCAGCACTGCTTCTGCAGCGCTCCCCCCCCCCCCCCACTGGAAGCAGTTCAGCTAGTATCTGCCACCCCCTTGGGCAGATCCTGTCTTCTGCAGCGCTTCCCCCCAGCATCTCTTTTTCCCTCTACATGACCTTAGTAAGAAGTGAGGGCTAGATTTTGGGTTTTTCTCCCCCCTCCCTTTTGTATAAGAAGTACTCAAGGTTAAAGAGACCTGCCTCTCTCTCTTTCCCTCCATCTGAATGGCAGAGCAATTGCCATGCACCACAATTACATCCCTTAGTAGCCTCCCACTGCACTAGTGTACATGTAAAAAAAAGCACCCAAGAAAAAGGGCACCGGAGAAAGCCACCAGTAGTATATCGGTAGATTTACCGTTATTCTAATATTGAAGTATCTGTAATCTTTAAAATTGTACCACCAGCCATAAACAGTAATTTGGGCACCCAGAGGCGCCCCATAAAATAGCTGGCATTAGCTGCTATTTAGCAATTTATAGCTACTATATACTTATAGCCGCTAGTCACAGCTTTTAATATTGTCACCTATGGCGATGAATATATTAAGGGTTAGGGTTAGGAGGAAGGGTCTATGGTGTTAGGAGTGCGTGTGGTTGATGTCCTTATGGGTTAAGGTTAGGCACACAGTTAAGGTTAGGCATGGGGGAATTAAGGTTAGGCACCTGGGGAGGTTAAGGTTAGGCACCACTGGGAGGGGTTAAGGTTAGGCACCACCTGGAGCAATTAAGGTTAGGCACTGCCAGGGGTGTTAAGGTTAGGCACCAACAGAGGGGGGGTAGGGTTAGGTACAACCAGAGGTGTCTTAGTGTTAGGCATTGGTAGAGAGATGGTTCTGTGGGAGAGTAGGGTTAGGATCGGTCACAGTAAAACATCGTTAACGGGGCATTCTGTTAATGTGACATCGAGAGCCTATGAACAGACGCTCAGCCACAACTGCTCTACAATTCAGATATCCCTGGCATCGCCCCCAAGGTTCCTGAATCAAATTATTTAGGCAGCTTCATGATAAGGCCATCCCTGTATGTTCCTCAAGCATGCAGTACATTTTCCATGCAATTTGTTTTTTCATTTGACTGCTATAGTTGCCTTCCAGAAGCCTGGACCAACCACCAGACTATTTCCAAGTTGACTATAATGTGTTTGGATATGTGGTACTGTTTCTGCTCTGTGACTTTATTTTGTTTTGTCTTAAAATGAACTTGAAGGAAAAAAATTAATTAAAGTTAGAAATTTATCTTAGTAGAGGAAAACCTCTTGAAGGTCCTGAAGCTTCCCCCATTGTCCTTGAACCCACCAATCCAGTTCTAGGACCAGTGGTGAACCTACAATTAATAGGGCCCTCCGGAAAAACTTTGATAGGGCCCCCCAATGTTCACACTCTTTCCCTTGCCTCCCCTTATTACCCTTCACGGCCTTGGGGCCCATCTCACAAGGGTCAGAAAACAAGTGGGGCCATAATGATCTTCACACCCATAACAATTGTAGCCACAAAAACACCTGCTATGAAGTATAGTCCCCTGTATCGGAGGAAAAAAAGGTTAGTATTTGGGGCCCCCTACAACTCTGGGTGCCCCTCACAGGTGCTGCTCTAGTTACGCCCCTGGCTGGGACACACTATGCATGTCCAACAAAAGTTTGTTGGATTTGTTCTTGCAGCTATGCTCCCCTCCGTGTATGAGCCAAACTGCAGGGGCAAGTCCTTTCTGTCTAGACAAATGTACATAAGTGCTCACAGACCAGGAAAATAAGAACCAATATTAAGTGACATAAAACAAGAGCTGGACAAACACCAGTCCATAGAGATGGAGCGCTCCCTTGCTAATTGTGGTTGGCTATAAGAACATACAATGGACATACAAACTGCGCCTGCCCTAGGCCCTATAGATAATCGATTCCTCCAGGTAAACAACCACTTAGAGTGTTCGCTATCACAAGTCCAAAAGGGATCACATATATATTGATGAATGACAGCGCTCCTCTTCTATGATCCTTTAAATCTGCAAGATGTAAACATACTGCACATAGTGCATTACTGAGACCACACTTCCTCAGTGAAAAAAGTGATGCACATGTGAACTGTAAAACAGTGTATAAAAACACCCCCGGTTCTCAAGCAATACTGTCCGTTAACCGGATTCTATCCACCTCACATCCGGGTGGGTCTAGCGTTTGTTGTCAACCAATGACTATACAGCATTCGCTTACATCAAGTGGTAAAATATTTATTCCAGATCATGTAAAAACAAACAAAATAAAATTTCTCATAGCGCAACTTGGTATGTTCAATAGTATTCAGCCTGCGCTTATCCAGCACACTTACATAATTCCAATGAATATGGCGCCTATCGGGCTGATGAGCCCAGCGGTAATCACCCCCTCTGGTGGCGTCGGCGTCCCGTTCCTTCACCGCGGCGTATCTGCTATTGCGCTTCCAAGTCCCGGCCGGCCGGCAAACACTTCCATAACCTTTGGCCTCCTATAGGTCAGATTCTGTGTATCTAGCTGGAGTCCTGGGATGAACTGTATTCCTCTCTGGCGGTCCGAACAGAGCAGCGGGCACAGCAGCACTCTGCAGATCTCATATCACACACTGACCGGACGTCATGACGACAGCCGGCGATCTCACCAGGAGGAAGCAGAGCCTCGGAGGAGCGGAAGAAGAATGGCGGCTGAAGCTGAAGCCTATGATAGACGATAACGCTGATTGGCTGGCAGGGGACTGAGGGCAGGGTTTTTAAAAAAAAAAAAATAGTAAAATGTATTACTACAAAAAGTAAACAAATATTTGTAAAAAAAACAATTAAACATCCACCAGGAAGATGGATCGGGGAGTGCTCGTTGTCATGGGACGTTACTGGGATCCACCTTCCTAGGTCGAGAGGTGAGTTTTCAGCTGTGCTATGAAATCACAAAAAGTGACAGGTGTCTGTCAGCCATCACTGAAATAAAATATAAGAGTTCTATCTCCTTTCTACACTGTACTAAAAATTGCATTAATTACCATATGTGCGCTCTTCTCTTACACTGGAAATCCCAAAAGCAATTTTACAATGTGATTTTGCTGTGGTTTCTGCTGGATGCAAGGAACACAAGGAGAAAAGGCAGAAAAAAGGCAGCATGCAGCACTTTTGGGATGAAGTAAAATTTAATTGCACTACTATGAAAGGGTTTTCTGTAAGTTTCATTATTTGGCTGATGTCATTCCCTTTTGGGATTTGCATGCGATTGGAAAACGCAGAAAAATTGCATGCAGCATAGTTTTCTCACTTTTCTTGCCAGTGATACCATTGCTGATTATAATAAATCTGACACAAGCAGCAGAAAACACCTCAGGGGTTGAAAAATCCTTGTACTATTCAAAGCAACTAAATAAATAAATAAAAATGTCCCGCATGCCACTTTAATGGATATGCATGATGTCTGTGGCTAACATCATTACACAGTAGAGATGTCTCGAACCTCTGATTTTCGGTTCGCGAACCTTGAACGCGAACTTCTGCAAAAGTTCGGGTTCGCGCAAACTTCGTGAACCGCAATAGACTTCAATGGGGAGGCGGAATTTGAAAATTACAAACATTTATGCTGGCCACAAAAGTGATGGAAAAGATGTTTTAAGGGGTCTAATACCTGGAGGGGGGCATGGCGGAGTGGGATACATGCCAAAAGTCTTGGGGAAAAATCAGGCATTGATGCACAGCAGCGTTTTAAGAGTAGAAATCACATTGCATGCTAAATTGGAGGCCTAAAGTGCTTTAAAACATCTTGCATGTGTATACATCAATCAGGTAGTGTAATTAGTGTACTGCTTCACACTGACAGACCAAACTCACTGTGTAACGCTCCGTAAACAACTGTTTGTGTAGTGACGGCCGTGCTGGACTGGTGCGCACCATGGCGTGCAGTGACTGGTATATAATATAACACTGCGTGAGGTCACATCGGTGTACTGAACAGGTATGCAGTGACTGGTATCAATACAATGTGCAGCTGTCACACACACAGGTACCGTGAACAGGTAAGCAGTTACTAGTATTACAAATGTGCAGCTGTCACACACACAGGTACCCTGAACAGGTATGCAGTGACTAGTATTACAAATGTGCAGCTGTCACACACACAGGTACCATGAACAGGTATGCAGTGACTGTTATATAATATAACACTGCGTGCGGTCACATAGGTGCACTGAACAGGTATGCAGTGGCTGGTATCAATACAATGTGCAGCTGTCACACACACAGGTACCGTGAACAGATGCAGTGACTGGTATATACTGGCAGCATGGTGGCGTAGTGGTTAGCTCTCTCGCCTTGCAGCGCTGGGTCCCTGGTTCGAATCCCAGCCAGGGCACTATCTGCAAAGAGTTTGTATGTTCTCTCCGTGTCTGCGTGGGTTTCCTCCGGGCACTCTGGTTTCCTCCCACATTCCAAAAACATATGGATAAGTTAATTGGCTCCCCCTAAAAAATTGACCCTAGACTACAGTACTTACACTACATAATATAGACATATGGTAATGATAGGGATTAGATTGTGAGCTCCTTTGAGGGACAGTTAGTGACAAGATATATATATATATATATACACACTGTACAGCGCTGCGTAATATGTCGGTGCTATATAAATACTAAATAATAATAATAATAATATAACACTGCGTGCTTCTGTCACGCAGGTGCAGTAAACATGAACAGGTATGCAGTGACTGGTATTACAAATGTGCAGCTGTCACACACACAGGTACCGTGAATAGGTGCAGTTACTGGTATATAACACTGCGTGCTGCTGTCATGCAGGTGCAGTAACCATGAACAGGTATGCAGTGACTGGTATTACAAATGTGCAGCTGTCACACACACAGGTACCGTGAACAGGTGCAGTTACTGGTATATAACACTGCGTGCTGCTGTCATGCAGGTGCAGTAACCATGAACAGGTATGCAGTGACTGGTATTACAAATGTGCAGCTGTCACACACACAGGTACCGTGAACAGGTGCAGTTACTGGTATATAACACTGCGTGCTTCTGTCACGCAGGTGCAGTAAACATGAACAGGTATGCAGTGATTGGTATTACAAATGTGCAGCTGGCTGTCACACATGTGCAGTGAAAAGGTAGGCACTGAATGTGCTGGGCCTGGCAGTGGCACAGTAGGAATTAGCAAGGGACCATGGGCCAGCTGCGACTGACTGACAGGGCTGTATATGCAAGTGTCAGTGGGACACACACACAAAAAAAAAGATCACAAGAACAACAGTAGCTCTCAAAAAGCTTTTGAGGGGTGCTTTTTAGCAATAAGTATCAGCAAGGAGCAAGCTAACAAGCCTAACAAGAGCCTAACTAAGCTTTCCCTATGTCTACAACAGGTTCCTCTCCCTTCTCTAATTACTGCAGCCACACGACTGAGGGAAATGGCCGACGCTGGCTGCCTTTTATAAGGGGGGAGTGGCTCCAGGAGGGAGTGTAGCCTGATTGGCTACCATGTGTCTGCTGACTGTGATGTATAGGGTCAAAGTTGAGCCTAATGATGTAGTATAGGGGGCGGGTCGAACTCGCATATGGTTTGCGGTTCACCACAAACGCGAACCATCGAAGTTCGCGCAAATCGGTTCGCGGTTGAAGCGTTCGGGCCATCTCTATTACACAGTGCTGCGCCTAATTTAAAGGACAACTGAAGCAAGAGGGATATGGAGGCTGCCATATTTCTTTCCTTTCAAGCAATACCAGTTGCCTGGCTATCCTGCTGATCCTCTGCTTCTAATATTGTTAGACATAGACCCTGAACAATTATGCAGCAGATCAGGTGTTTCTGACATTATTGTGAAAACTGACACGATTAGCTGCATGCTTGTTTCTGGTGCAGCGGTGTTACTGAGGAGCTTGGGGTCTCAGTGCAAGTTTTACATGGGGTCCCAAGCACTGTATCGATATGGAGCCTCAAAACCTACCAAGGACATCTGCAGTGTCAGAGATGTGTAATCAGAGTAAGGAAATAGTTTGTTAAGGATTACTATTATTCAATGAACATATACAGGTGTTCATTACCAGCATAGCGCCAATGAAAAGCTAATAAGATGGATAAAGAGGGGCCCATGATGGGCCCTTCTGGTCCAAGGGTCCCTGTGCAGTCACAACCTCTGCATCCCCTAATGTTTCGTCACTGTTCTGGTGTTATTCAGACTCTACTGCAGCCAAATAGATCAGCAGGACAGCCAGGCAACTGGTATTGTTTAAAGGGGAACTGAAGAGAGAGGTATACGGAGGCTGTCATGTTTATTTCCTTTTAGACAATACCAGTTGCCTGGCAGCCCTGCTGATCCTCTGCCTCTAATACTATTAGCCATAGCCCCTGAACAAGCATGCAGCAGATCAGGTGTTTCAGTGGTTCAGACTTATAAGTCTGATCTGACAAGACTAGCTGCATGCTTGTTTCTGGTTTTAATCAGATACTACTGCAGAGAAATAGACCAGCAGGGCTGCCAGGCAACTGGTATTGATTAAAAGGAAATAAACATGACAGCCTCCATATACCTCTCTCTTCAGTTCCCCTTTAAAGGGAAATAAATATGGCAGCCTCCATATAACTGTAATGCTGGGTGTCGAGCGGGAAAACGCATGGTGTGTACCCAGGCCCACATTACTTCAGTTGTCCTTTACTAAAAAGTATTGAAGAAATGCTGTCTGCATTGTACTTCTAATCAGAAACTGTTGTGTTGCTCAGTAAGGTGTACAAGTCATGCCATGTGCAGAATATTGCTCATTTATCTTTGCAAATAAAAGTTTTATCGCTCATGTCTACTTAAAAAGTCACTCCTCTCTTCTTATATTTTAATATTATTGTAAAATCTGCAAAAAGGTTTAAGAAGTTTTTTTGTTTAATTTTTTCTTTTTCCTTTTGGTGGATGCCTCTTCTATTTTTAACGATGTAGGGGGAAAAAAAAAATAGCACCGATATTTGTTTTAATTACATACAGTTTGTCATCTTTATATGCTTTTATGATGTCAACATTTTCCTTGATCATTTTTATACTATGCAATAACTTTTATAAAACTGGTGAACAAGTAGTTTGTGCTGATGAAAGATTTTACTACGTTGTAAGTGACTTCCCATCCTTTTATGTCTAACGTTGCCAGTGCAGAAATAGTTAACCTACCCATGGACTCCTTAGAACTGAAGCCCTGTTTCTGTGTTCTTCTGTGTATAGCCTATCTTCTTAGTAGAAACTTTTTTTTTTAGTTTATTTTTAGTTTGCTGCTAGTTATAAATAAAAAAACACGTTGCACATGTAGTTATGTGTCAGCCACGGTAAGGTTCTCATCGATGTACTCTTTAATTTAATTGTATCAAAAGCATGTATGGCATTCCTCCTTAATCAGTGAAGCTAACAACCTCCTCCACAACCTCCAGGCTCAGAGGTTAATGCTATATGAACTAATGGGTTTGTTCAAGGTGGGGCCTGGTTAGTAGATGGTGTCGTCCCCAACCACTTCTGTGATTATATAAATAAATAAAAAATTAATTCGGAAGTGCACTCTGCCATATCCACAATGAACCTCCTAGCAGGTCATTGAAGATTCCTTAATCAGGGTCAGAACCAACAAGCTGTGGCCTGAACCCAGCCGTTCACTGGGAAAAATGCACACTCTCCTACGCCCTTTCATTCATTTCTCTTTCAGCTAGAAAGGCGACCCTCATAAACATGCACAGCAATTTTCCAGTACATTAACCTAAGGGGAGCCTTATATCCACGAGTAAAGGAAAATGGAAAATTACAGGGAAAGGGGAAAAAAAATGGAACACTGGGAGTCTACAGCACAAGATGGATGGGTTCAAGACAAGAGTGGGCAGTTTTCCCACTGTATTGGCCTATATACCTCTAACAATGGTTTCATTGAGTACAGCGCTTGACATCAGCCCCATAAACTAGTAGCTGCACACAAAAGATCTGACACTTGAAAGTACCAATCCCTAGCCATTCTGGAGTACAGCTGTACAGAGGGGCCGGGCCAAGCAGTCCTGCTCTTTTGTTGTCTGGTTGTCACAGTAGTTGGAGATGAATTGCACAGACTTCAGTTGGGTTGCAGGATTTTGCACTTTTCCCAAAGGCACCCATCTATTTTACAGGGCTGATAACGTTAAACACAGCTCTGGTAGCGATGCATGGGATGTGGCAAAGAGAACAGAGACATTTAATTAGTCTATCTGTCAGTGGAAATACATTTCTCTTCTGGAGGGCTTTCATTTGTCACAGAAATAGGGGAAATAGAAAGAAAAGCAACACCTGGAAAAACAAAAGTGTGGGTGTACCATATTATCTCTGTTGCTAAAGTGCACCCTGATGAATACAGAAAAATAAGGATTCACCAATATTGCCTTTTTCATTTTAAAGCGGACCTGAACTCAAAATCTCCTCTCTGCTCTATAAGGGCTGGTGCACACCAAGAGCGTTTTTAAAAATGCTTGCGGTTTGAAAAGCGCTTGGCTAATGTATTTGAATGGGATGGAGCACATCAGAGCGATTCATTTTTTCCCTAAATGCAATCTCGGGTCCTGCAGCATTTCTGCTGATTTCTGAGGCCATTCAGCCTCAATGTTAAGTACAGGAAAGTGAAAAATCGCTCTGAAAAGCGACAGATCAGCGATTTTCCAAGCGTTTTTGTTACAGAAGCTGTTCAGTTACAGCTCTACTGTAACAAAATATTAAAAACGCTACACCAAAACGCTACATAAATCGCTTGGCATGATTTGAAAATCGCTAGGCACATGCCCAGAATCGCCTAGAAAAATCATTTCAAAAAGTGCTGAGCGTTTGCGATAACGCCAACACTTTTTTGTGTGCACTGGCCCTTAGATACACAGCAGCATAATAACCTTTGAAGAAAAACATTTCTTATTTACAGCTGATACAAATCCTCCAATAATTCTGCAGAAAGCAGAAATATTGTTAACATCCTGTGCAACCTCAGCTCCGGTACCAGTCCTAGAAGCTGACGTCCTGAAACACCTCCGGCGGCTCAACCCCAGGAAGGCCTCGGGCCCGGACGGCGTATCATCAATGTGCCTGAGAACCTGCGCAACCGAGCTCGCTCCTGTCCTCTCCTCTCTTTTCAGCAAATCACTGACGGAGGGCAAAGTACCTGCCTGCTTTAAAAAATCCACGATCATCCCGGTACCCAAGAAGCCGGGGATCTCTGATCTTAACAACTACTGGCACGTAGCCCTTACTCCCACCATCATGAAGATTCTGGAAAGACTGGTCCTCTCTCACCTTAAGCGATTCACTGACCCCCTCCTGGACCCACTTCAATTTGCATACAGGGCAAACAGGTCCATCGAGGACGCCATTAACATTGCTCTGACATACATCACAGAACACCTCGATGGTCCCGACACCTATGCCAGGATCCTCCTCCTTGACTTCAGCTCAGCCTTCAATACAATCTGCCCAAACATCCTATACGACAATCTGATACAACTTGGCCTCGACCTCACTCTGTGCTCCTGGATCAAGGACTTCCTCACAAACAGGACGCAACTGGTGTAGCTTGGCAGCTGCTCCTCACAGGAGAGAACCACAAACACAGGTGCCCCGCAAGGGTGCGTACTGTCCCCAATCCTGTTTTCTCTTTACACAAACAGGTGCACATCAACAGACAACTCTGTCAAGGTTGTAAAATTCGCAGATGACACCACCATCCTTGGCCTTATTGGCAGGGACGGCGAACTTGCATACCGGAACGAGATTGAACGCATCTGCAGGTGGTGTAAGGACAACCAGTTGGTACTCAACACAGCAAAGACAGTTGAACTGACTTCAGAAGGCGCCCTCCCACACTCGACCCAGTTTCCATTGAAGGCACCAACGTCTCCAGGGAGTCGAGTGTCCGCTTCCTAGGCGCCACCATCACCAAGGACTTAAAGTGGGCTGAGAACTCCTCCAAGGTCTAGAAGAAGGCCCAGCAGAGGTTGTTCTTCCTGAGGCAGCTGAGGAAATTTGGGATGTCACGGGAACTGATGACAACATTTTATACTGCCACCATTGAGTCAATTCTTTGTTCCTCCATCGTCGTCTGGTACACAGGCGCTACCGCGAGTGACAGACTCAAGCTTCAGAGAGTTATCAATACCGCAGAGAGAATCATTGGGTCACCCCTTCCACCTCTGGACCTCTTACACACCTCCAGACTGCGGTCGAGAGCAAATAAAATATGGAACGACCCCTCTCACCCCGGCAGTCGCTACTTTGTCCGCCTGCCTTTGGGTCGCCGCTACAGATCCATCCCCACCAAGACCACCAGACATCTAAATACTTTCTTTCCCCAAACCATCCGCTTGCTGAACTCGAGCCACCACACTCGTAAAACACATTAGTCTTGCACTGCTGCCTATATCATATCATGTTGTAACCTTGTTAGTAAATGTTTGTTATGGTGTAATCTCTCTGCCCCCTAAACTATACTGTATCTATCGCATTGTTTTTTGATCTGTTAGTACTGTCATTTCGATCTGTTTGTACTGTTTTTTTCAATCTGTTTGTATAACAAATTTTCTAGGCCGTGTGTTCCACAAAAAATTCCGGGTGCAATGTTCGTTGCACTTGGCGAATAAACTGATTCTGATTCTAATTTACTATTAGCTCTCTGCCTTGGCAGTCAGCTGACTATAAGATCACATTACAACTTGTGCTTAGCCACAGATGAGGGGGAATTAGACAGGCTAAACTCTCTAAATACATACCACAGATGCATTACTATACAGTATGTTTTCCTTCTGTCCTGTGCAAGCGTTCAGGTCTACTTTAAAGGGCAACTGAAGTGAGAAAAATATGGAGGCTGCTATATTTATTTCCTGTTAAACAATACCAGTTGCCTGGCACCCCTGCTGATCTATTTGTCTGCAGTAGTGTCTGAATAAGCATGCAGCTAATCCAGTCAGATCTGACAATAATGCCAGAAACATCTGATCTGCAGCATGCTTGTTCGGGGTCTATGGCTAAAAGTATAAAGCCTCATACACACGAGGCAAAGATGTTACAAGAGACAAAAAAAAAAAAAAAAAAAAAAAAAAAAAAGCAGCGACAGTTGGTCGCCAGGTCCCTCTGTGCAGGAGCCGTACACACGGCGCACAGAGGGACAGAGATGTTGCAGAAGTTGTCTCCAAAGGTTCCTCCCCCCGAGGAAGCTCAGTGTGTGGTGTATGGGCTGCTGTCGCTAGTCCGCATACACACGCAGTACGCAGTTGCAGCGAAGTTGCAGCGACAGCTGTTGCCGGCGATTGGCCACGTCAATCGCCTGGCGACAGCTCTGACTAGCGACGGTTCGTGACTCTGACTGACGGGGCGCGTGCCTCATACACATGGGGGACCTGTCGCCGCAACATGTGTGTGCCACGTGTTTGTGGCGACAGTTGTCCTGTGTGTATGAGCCTTTAGAAGCAGAGGATTAGCAGGATAGCCAGGCAACTGCCATTGCTTGAAAGGAAATAAATACTGTATGGCAGCCTCCATAGCCCTCTAGCTTCAGTTGTCCTTTAAGCATAAGTGCATGCTTGTTATAGCTATGAAACTGTACAATTATTTAACAGAAATATGATAATAAAATCAGTACGTAGATAGTCAGTGCCAGCTTCTCAGTACAGCATCATTTTGGTGCCATCATATCTGATATGAAAATGAATGCAGATATTGGTTAATAACCACTATCAAAGAAACTGTTTTTCTGTAAACCCCACATACCTACAGAGCTTTTAGCCAGCAACAATAAAATGCTTTTCAGTGGTCTCTCAGTACAGCCTGTGTTAAAAGAAAAGCCGTGTTTACCAGCTGTTTTGTAACAATTTTGTGTCGGAATTAGGGGAGGAGGAGGCAGAGCTGAACTGTAACCTGGCTGATAACTGTTTACTTTACACTGCATGGCAGAAAGAGACACACAGATAGGGATACAGAGCTTCAGCTGATGATTGTTTACACACATTTAAAGCTATATTTCTGTTTCCTATAATTGTGAACAGATTTCAGTAACATTATTAAAACCAGTGAAGATTGTTTCTGTATGCTGGATGTGCTGGGCACAGTCCTCCATAGCAATTTCCATAGTGTGAACTATTCTCTGTAAATGTCATTTTCTTCACATAAAACATTAAAAGAAGAAAAAAAAAACTAAAAACCTTTGTATTGCTATTCGCTAGTAATTACTGGAAATGTATGTGGCACTTCGATTTATAATTAACTTTGATAGTTGTCCTTTTAAGTAAAGTTCCAAACATACATAATTCCTGACCTCCAAACTTAGCCTGACACGACCCTGCAAGGCCATAGCCTAGCATCCGTTTTTTACGGGCAGGCCTTTCTACTACTAACATAATTATCCCCCTGTGTTATTGTATCCTTGCCAGCATGGGCGGTACGTGGGCCAGATTTATGCAGCAGTCGCAGAGAGTCATGGCCATGCGTGCGAGATCGTGGGTGCACTTGCAGCACATAGCCACTTGCCTACCACCCGTTATTAAATGGGTGGGCCTTTTTTACTAGTATAACATAACTTCCCCCTACCTATTAATGGATATGTATTGAATTGTTACACGTATAATGTGCCGCTGACCATACACAATCCAATCCTAAATCCAGCAAGGGCAGTGTTGGAGAATCAGACTGGACTGTTTAAGGGCAAATTAAATAATGATTCTTTAAAAGAGAAGTTTAAATAGACTATACTCAGATTTTTACTGTCATTAAGTAATCTTCCATCACAGGCTAAGCATTGCTTAATATGTGCCAAATTTCTAAAATCAAAATTGGTGGCGATTTAGACACCCTGAAACATACACGTGACCCCAGTAATTGGCTGAGCTTAGGGTGTGATTAGTGGATATCATATTATTGACTAGTATAACCCTTTGAAGCTATAAATACCTTATGGAGTCTTACACTCTGGCATTGCCTGCTACATGTCTGCTGTAATTTCTCTGTATTAACAGGTCTTTAACTGATTCCCCAGTGTCTGTGTAGTGCCAGACCTTGTGTATCACTCTTACTGAGTGTGAAAGATCATGAGTCAGTGATGCTTTGGTAAGTGGCATGCTTAATCTGCAAAGGCGGCATGAGTTAAAATCCCAGTAACAGGCCAAAGCACTCTATGCAAAAGGATGGTGAGAGCTATGCAATGAGATGACTCTGGAAATATCATGAGCATGTATCTTCCAACTTTTTGAGACATAAAAAGAGGAACACCTGCTACTACACCTCTAATCATTCACCCACCACACCTATAGTCATGCATACCACTAACACTTCAGAGGCAAAAGGTGTAGGCCCAGTTCACACGGGCGTCCTGCGGCATCTTGGTCAAATGTTTTTTTTTTGTAAGCGTGTAGAAATGCAGTTGACAGCTTTCAGCTGCTTTTGGCAGTGATTGGGGGTTTTAACCCTGCAGGGAGATTCGGAGGTGGGCATGACGGTAAATGACCCTGGAAGCAACCTGTGGCAATCGGCCTGTGGGGAACTTCAGGTGCAATCATTGCTCAATGTTGCAATTTTAATATACCGGGTGCAACATTTGCTACATTGGGCCAGATCTGTAAAATCAGGTAATTTATTAACTGCAAATGCAAGGGTCTTGTTTATTTGTTTATGCCCTGGGTTGTGCGTGCAAAATTATTTACATGGGTGAAACCACAAGGATTGTTAAAGCTCGATATGAAGAGTTAAAGACCATTGCAGGTCAGCACATAATGGCATTGGTTGCCAAGTGTTATTACATATACACATTCTGCTTCAAAAAATCCGACATCATCCCAGTCCCCAAGAAGCCAGGAGTCAAAGATCTAAACAACTACAGACCTGTTGTCCTAACTCCAATCATCATGATGGCATTTGAAAGACTGGTCCTCTCCCATATTAAAGAGTACACCACCACCCTACTAGATCCTCTCCAATTTGCGTATAGGGCTAACCGGTCAGTTGAGAACGCCATTAATATCAGCCTTGAACACATGACAGAGCATCTGGATAAAGCAAACACATAAGCCAGGATCCTCCTACTCGACTTCAGTTCAGCCTTCTAATTTACACCATCTGCAGTGCCCACATATTCTGCATGATAACCTGGCACAACTTGGTGTTGACCCCACCCTTTGTGCCTGGATCAAGGACTTCCTCACAAGCAGGACGCAGCTCAGAATCGGCGGCAGCTCCTTCAGTATTAGAACCACACATACAGGCGCTCCACAAGGGTGTGTACTCTCCCCGTTTATTTTCTCTCTGTACACAAACTGTACCTCATCGGCTAAAACTGTTAAGGTCATCAAGTTTGCAGACGACACCACCATACTAGGACTCTAGGAGTGTTTGCAGGAACAATCCTTCATGACCAGCAAAGGACTCTGGGAGAACATGGTATTTATACTGCAAGCCTTCAGAGGAGGCAACTAGGCAATTTGCATAACAAGTATATGCAAATTCCTCAGCAGCAGAGCAGGTCTGAAACTTGCAAAGCAAAGACAGGTCTCTTATCCAGGGACCTGCAGCCCACAGACTTAAGGAATGGTCAAACAGCTGTCTGCCTGTGCAGACAGCTGAGCGGATCATTACACAAACACAATAGGGGAAGGACAGCTGAGTAAGTTATGTGCCCCCTCCTACACTGCGTCCTGAGGCTGGAGCCTCTCTTGCCTCTGCCTCGGCCCGGCCCTGGGGAGGGGGGGGGGGGGAGTTAAGGTTAGGGATAGTATTAGGGTTATATTCTAATATCGGCTACATACGGTGCCTTTTAGTAACAAGCTACAAACAAACATTCTTTATAAACAAAATCAAATTTATCGGGCTATATCCAGCACCCTTTTCTAAACAAAATCACATTTATCTGGCTACATCCGGTGCTTTTTTTTCCGGGCGCCCGTTTTACATGTACACCTTGGGTCTGCCTGAGAGACTTGTTGCCTACCTGATGGACGCATTTGCACTTTCATACACAACGGCACCTACAGGGTTAAAAACAATCTGACAGATTTAGACAATCTGAGTGCAGTAATTACCTTAGGCAACCATATTTGCTAAAGACGTGCCATGCTCTTATCTAGTTTGTTTTCCGTCAGCCATTTGGATAAGGACTCACATTCTGCAAAGGCAACATAAGCCATGGCCTAAGCCCACAAAGTCTCAAGAGGCAGTTATTTGTCTGTTATTAATTTAGTTTAACACATCTCATTCAACATTATGTATGCACGTCAGTACTAGACTGCATACATTTTATTTTTATTCCCCACCTCCCCCTTTTTCCCTCCTTATGCATAGGAGGAGTACTTGAAATCCATTCCCACTTTACAAACGATGAGAGTAACAGCTATTTGGATTCATCCATCTATGTAGCTAATATATGGTCAGTAAAGACAGGTCCTCCCATTTCAGATTATAATTTGTAAATGCTGCAAGATCAAACAATCAGATCCACTCCAAACTCGTTGTAAAAATCCAGTGTGTTTATTCCATTTCTTTTCTATTCTGAGAACTCAAGATGCCGATTACTGAGAGGCAGTGCTAAAAATAAAGTGTAATAAACATAGCAATACTGATTTATGCCTAACATCAGGTGCAGTGTTGATATGACACAGTGCAAACCAAAGTCATTAAGTCTATGTTATGCTATGTTCTTTGATAAACGACCCAAAAATCGTTCAAGACTTCAATATGTTCTGTGTACATGCAGCTGCTTGGGCTGGGACAGGACATTGTGTCTCTGCCTTCCAAGCATACTGCAGCAGCTCACTCAACACACAGACTGTCAGTTTCTGTTTGCAGGCTCGCAGAGACATTTGTGTGGTGCGCAGGCTTAAAGCACTGGTTGTGAGTGCAATAAACAAGCAGTTAGCTGGGAGAAAAGGTTATACGAACAAATATTAACAAGTGAAACTATTTAGACATGGCAGATTTGTTATATCAACAATATGTAACTTGAACACTCTCTGGTTATAGGTCGTTTCAACAACTTGCAGTCTTGGCAGGGGAGCGGTGTGAATTTAAGAGGCCAGGGCACGCAGACCTGTGTGGCTCTTATTTTTTCCTAAATTGATATTTATGTCTGGCATAGAGTACTTAAAGTGCCACAGATTCTGCTGAATTCAACAATACTTCCCAGCAATATTTTCATCCAGTATCACATTGTTTTGCCTGTTCAGAAGAGCAACACACAAAAGGGAGCACAGTGATTGCAAACTAAAGTCTGGATAAAATTCCCAACTCCTTCAATCCGTTCTGTGGGCAGAGCTTGTATGAAACATTGCATCATTCTGAATTAAAGAGAATGCAGACAATTTTGATTTGATAACATTTCAAAGGCATGTGTGCCTAGAGAGTTAATCTCAAGATTAATATAGTAGCAGAGGCAGGGCCGGGCCGTGGCAGAGGCAAGAGAGGCTCCAGCCTCGGGGTGCAGTGTAGGAGGGGGAACACAACACACTCAGCTATCATTCCCCTATTGTGTTTGAAGCAGAGAGAAATAAGAAAAGGGGATACATAGCAATGACTGCAAACAAGTTAACTGGAGATGAAGATGTTGGTGGCCCTGGGGCAACTCTTAGTCTAATAGCAATCAGTGTGTGACAGCTGGGGTGGAAGGAATGGAGGGGTGCACTTTGGTGTCTCAGCCCTGGATGCTGGAGGACCTTGTCCTGCTCTGAGCAGAGGCTCTCCATGGTGTGGAACTAATGGTGAGAATTGTCAGCACTCTTTCCGCAGCCGGAAAGTAGAAAAAAACAATAACAAATACAATGGAAAAACTTAGGGACAGCAGGGTGAGACTTGCAAGGGATTTGGGGGCCGTAGCCACCAACTGCTACACCTTTCGCACTGGGGAAAGGTCCCTTGAAAGGGGAGGAAAGCAAAATGATCCCCCTCCCCCACAAAAAAAACACTGGTACTTAGCAACTCCCCTTCGGAAATGAATGAATAAAGGGCATATTCCCAGATTCCTCACTTATATATCAGCGGCGCAAGACTTGATTTGTTTAACCAAAGTATCAGATTTTTTTTCTATTAAATTAGTAGGAGATCCTATTTAATTGATCCACATAATTAAAGAGCCCAACTTGCAATCATATCTTAACCAGTTACAATGGTATCTGTGAAAAAAAAAATCTACCATGCCAATTGACCACTTTTTTAGGAACAATGCACATATTCCTTCAGAATCAATTTGACCCACGATTGTGTCTTGTCTTGTTTTAATACAATATAATCTGATGGAAAATGCAATTGTTCACAAAACTTTGTACCATTAATATGCTCCTTTAGTAACATCACTTATCATAGATGTTCATATATAAGAAAAGCATAGGATGCTTAGCCAACACTGCTTATGGGGCTCAAGCACTTGCACCATGCTACATTGCAAGTTGAAGAGAAACTCCAGTGAAAATAACATAATGATCAAAAGTGCTTAATTTTTACAAAAAGTATGTATACATGATTTAGTCAGTTTTTGCCCATTGTAAAATCTTTCCTCTCCCTGATTTACATTCTGACATTTATCACATGGTGACATTTTTACTGCTGGCAGGTGATGTCAGTGGAAGAAGATGCTGCTTGCTTTTTTGGCAGTTGGAAAGCTGTTATTTTCCACAATGCAACAAGGATCCCACAGTCTGATGTCAGCACCATGGTCCTGACATCACACTGTGGGAGGTGTTTCACCACAATATCAGCCATACAGAGCCCCCTGGTGATCTGTTTGAGAAAAGGAAAAGATTTCTTATGGGAAAAGACGTATCAGCTACTGATTGGGATGAAGTTCATTGATAGAGTGGACACTGAGTAAATGGAAGGAACATTTCCTGAGCATTCCCTTCTATGTTTCGTGTGTCTGGCCATTGTTCAAAAAAGCACTCCTGAAATCGGTTGTCTAGGATCAAGTACATTTTTAAACAACTGTTTTTTACATTTCATGTTATCACTTTTAGCTTTCGATATGCATTGAAAAGGTGTTAATGCAGAAGATGTAATAAAAGAGGTCAAAAGTGAAAACTTGCACAAAAAACGTTCCATGCATAAATCCCAATGTGTGCTGTTTTATTATTTACTATTGCTTCTATAAACAGACTTTACTACGCGCTTAACATCATTTTTTCCTTTGTATGCCGTACTTGCTGGCATAAACTTATTTCAGCTCTTACTAATGTCTTTCAGTAAGTGAAAGGTTAACGTGAATGTGATTCAGATGTTTCCACAGTTCTTGCTATCCAGGGGAATATAGCTTATGGTGAAGGACATTCAATTACATAGAACACTGCACATTAATATATTGTAGATTAGCCTGCCAAAAAATTATAATTTCTTCCAATATCTTTCCTTTTGGAAACTCTGCAATGACAATTGGCTGCCCTCCTGGTTGCATGTTTGGAAACTCTCAAGGCTGTTTCTATTCATTAAGGATCCACAGAGTTTTATCTTTTTTATTTTTATTTTATTTTTTTAGCTGGAAAACAAACTTATACATACATGTCCCTGCTTAAAGGGAGAAAATGTTTCACTTTTACTATTTTCATTTCACATATTTATCAGGACCTTGAACTACCTTACCTAGCACACCAAATAGCGCATTGTGCGTGTTACGCTATACAGTACTATCAATGCAGCCGTTACCTAGGTAATGTAGTTCCCACTAATTGCGCAAAGCACATTATGGGCAGCATGGTGGCATAGTAGTTAGAACTCTCCCCTTGCAGCTCTGGGTCTCCGTTTCAGATCCCAGCCAGGTCAACAACTGCAAGGAGTTTGTATGTTCTTCCCGTGTCTGCATGGGTTTCCCCCGAGCACGTTGGTTTCCTCCCACATCCCAAAAACATACAGATAAGTTAATTGGCTTTCCGCTCAATTGCCCTAGACTACGATACATGTACTATGCGATACATACATAGACATGTGACTATGGAAGGGACTAGCTTTAGAGTCCTTCTGAGGGAGTTAGTGACAAGACAATATACTCTGTACAGCGCTGCGGAAGATGTTGGTGCTAGATAAATACTTAAATAAATAAAAATGCGAGTGGTGTAAGTACCTGTAAAATCGCTGTGCACTGCTTGCTACAGTGTGTCTGGGTTGCAGGCATGTAAGTGCAGATAAGTAACCCACATTCATGGGTAACTGTATTAACCACTTCACCACTGAGGGGTTTTACCCCTTGAACACCAGAGCAATTTTCACCTTTCAGCGCTCCTTCCATTCATTCGTCTATAACTTTATTATTACTTATCGCAATGAAATGAACTATATCTTGTTTTTTTCGCCACCAATTAGGCTTTCTTTAGGTGGGACATTATGCCAAGAATTATTTTTTTCTAAATGTGTTTTAATGGGAAAATAGGAAAAATGTGGGGAAAAAAATAATTATTTTTCAGTTTTCGGCCATTATAGTTTTTAAATAATGCATGCTACTGTAATTAAAACCCATGAAACGTATTTGCCCTTTTGTCCCGGTTATAAAACCATTTAAATTATGTCCCTATCACAATGTTTGGCGCCAATATTTTATTTGGAAATAAAGGTGCATTTTTTTCAGTTTTGCGTCCATCCCTAATTACAAGCCCATAGTTTATAAAGTAACAGTGTTATACCCTCTTGACATAAATATTTAAAAAGTTCAGTCCCTAAGGTAACTATTTATGTATTTTTTTTAATTGTAAATTTTTTAATTTTTTTTTAATTACAAAAAAAAAAAAATGGGGAGTGTGAGAGGTAATGAGTTAATTTTATGTGTAAAAGTCATTTATTTGTATGTGAAAAATGTGTAGGGTGTAGTTTACTATTTCGCCACAAGATAGCCACAGTAACTTTTTGTTTTAATGCGACCTCCAAGCTTCCTTCCGGAAGCTTGGAGGAAGAATAAGGAGGCTGGACACGTGAGTTTTTTCTCACAATGATCGCGCTGCCCATAGGAGAGCAGCTGATCATTGCGGGGCTTAGATCAACGAACGGGAATGGATTTTCCCGTTCATTGATCTCTGGGCGAGCGGGCGGCGGCGGTTTTACTAGCGGCGGGCGGCGTGTTTACGAGCGGGAGCGCGGGCAGCGTCGGGAACGCGGAAAGTACGTGTTTCTCCGTCCCTGGTTTTTAAAGGATGGAAAAAGGGGCGGAGAAATACGTACGCGCGGGGGTAAAGTGGTTAAAATACACTTAAAGAAGAACTTTAGCAAAAAGGGGAGAAAATAGATGCAAAGTAAGAAGTAAAAAAAATAGATGAGCGAGCAAGAAATGATTGATATTCGCCATGTAATTTGTTCATGTTGTTTGATCCACAATCAGCCTGCACGTAATCCTCTTTACTACTGGCAGACATGAAAAAAACCCAGCACCAACTGCCATTATTTATAACCACACCCACTAACTTTGCAATTGGCTGAAAGTTTTTTTTTTTAATTTAAATATATACTGTATATATATAGATATGCACAGAGGGAGATATTGGTTGCTTGGCAGCTGGAAACAGCTATTGTTTTCCGCAATGCAACAAGGCTCACAGAAAGGAAACTGTCAGGGCAGTTGTCAGGTCCATGAGCCTGACATCACACTGTGGGAGGGGTTTTACCACAAATTCAGCCGTACAGAGCCCCCTGATGATCTATTGGAGAAAATGTAAAGGTTTCTCATGGGAAAGGGGGATCCGCTACTGATTGGGATGAAGTTCAATTCTTGGTTACAGTTCCTTTTTAATGCAGACCTACCTCAAATCTATTATTTACTAGAGATGAGCTTCACCTTTTTATAACCTACAAGTTTACCATTAGTATGCACCTCTTCTGTACTGAGCATGGACTATGTGTGTATTTGAGTATGTATGGTACCTAGTATTGACTATATTGCTCTCTACCACACCATAGAAGTTGGTGGAGCCATGATGCCATGTAAATGAATAATAATCCTACGTAATAAAACCGAAGTGTCTTTGCGTCCTATGTCCCTGTGTGTGTGTATATAAAGTAATGCAATGTAATTTCTCCAACATCCCTCCTGGAGTGATTCACCAAGCAGCTGCAGTTTATATAGAGTGAGTGAATAGTGTACTGGTTAAAGGGAACCAAGCGCCATGGTTTTCTGCAGTTTGTACTGGTTTCTAATAGCTATAGGAGCAGCCCCCTTCTAGCTACCCATTATTTATCCAGGGGAAGGGGTGAATATAGCATCTGTGGCTTCCCTAAGCTCTTTGAAGCACAGTGTCCTTTCTTTCTACTCCCCTACTGATGAAAGCTTTGATTTGCTCTCTGCTAATGTGTGCAATAAAATAATGACATCAGGCAGGCCTCGGAAGTAAGGTAATAAAGGCCTTGGCTAAAATCCTAAATGTAAAAAGAAGAGGTAAAATTTAATTTTTTTAAAAATAATGAGCCCCATAGTTGGCATGCATTTTTAATGTACTATTGAGATGCCTTATTTGCAAAAAATTGTCCTTGGTTCACTTTAAGGGCTCTGCTCCTGATAGAGGAGAACAGGGTTTGATTTTCAGCTCTTCCTGTCCAGTAAGCCAACCCCCTATTCAGTAAGAGACCCGAGACAAGACTCCCTAACCCTGCTAAACACTGCTAAACACTGCTAATGCCTACTGAGGGCGTCCTAGTGGCTGCAGCTAAGGGCTTTTTCACATCAGACAACACGTGCAGGAGCCGTTCTCCTGCACGCGTTGTCTGCCTGCGGCGTGCCGTCGGGTATCTGCAGTGCGGCGCAATCAGTGGCGGTAGCTGGTAATTAAACCCGACGGAAAACGCCGGTTCGCGGGTACGTTGGACGAAAAACTGCGCCCGGGTGCGTCGGAACCGCAACGCATCGAAACGGGGTGTGAAAGGTAAAGTGAAAGTCTATGGACTTTCATTTTACCTTGGTTAACGCAAACGTTACCCATTTGCGTTAACGCACAAAATCTGCGCAGGTGTGAAAGAGCCCTCAGGCTATATTTTATAGTCAATTCTGATTAGTTTGAACTTCTGGACAATCCAAGAAGATACAACAAAACACACAAGCAGCTCTGATGAGCCAGTAATTTTTTTCTGTTTCTTTGTTTGTTTGTTTATTTTTGACAAATCAGAGCACAGATTAAACTGTCTGCTCTGAAATATAAATAAGGGGTGATTAGTTCAGTGGTAAAGGAAATCTAGAAACTACTAGGCTCTGTAGCCTGACTTTTCTCATAGTGTTTCAATGGTATGGGGTTAAAGCGCGATTATAAGAAGCTATTGTTACTGAATAAATATTGTTAAATCATCAAAATGTACTGTGCTCTCAAAGGTATTAATTAACCCTGGTTGCAAAGAGATTAAAACCCATTGACTAAAGTATTCCATGCACACTGATTTCTCTTTAAAAATATGGAAACAATGGCCGCAAGGTCCTCCACCCATAATGGACACCTGAACAGGCTGGAGGTGTTTTTTCAAGGTTATGCCAGAGGCTGGCTATAGGTTTCAGTCCATTAAGACCATAAGAAGCTTTGTTGACCTGCCCACCCAGGTAAGGTTTGTTTTCCATGTCAGATAAGACCTTGGGCATTGTTAATTCAGTCAGCATGAGAAGGTGACGAGTGACATACATTTAACACAGGACACTTTTCAGGTCTTGAAGAGACCTGTTGGAAGAGACACATTCGGAGATAATAGCATCAAAGCAGCACAATGACTGCATCAGTGTAAAATGTTACTGGGATGAAGCATTTTGATGGAAACTGCACACAAACAATGGCGAGAAAAGTGCCTAATGCATTGTGTAAAGACAGCAATAATCTTTAATGGAAACTGTAAAATGAAGCATTATGTTAGAGAGGAGGAATAAAAATGCAAATTGCTTTTTTTTGTTTGGATTTAAGTGCTTATCAAGGTTAGTTGTGCGGGCCTTGAGACCGGAGAGATTTTTATTTCCGTTCTAATAAACGTACGTTACTTTTTTCTCCAGCTTTTCAAGGCCACATAGCCAACGAGTTCCCATTCTCTAGATCCGCATTTCTCAAAGTTACACTTTGGGGCTCTGAATAGCATTCTTCAGAGATAATACAACGGATTTAGGGATGATGAAAGTGAATCAGATTTTTACGTGTTGTGTGAGTCTCACTGTGTGAATGTTGGCGGCTCTCACGATATACACACACCTACAGCGTGAATGTTTCTCATTGTAAAGCCTCGAGTATGGTTCTAAGAATCCCATCCCGGATGGCTGAATGCTGCTGCAGCTGCAACACTCTGACTCCGATGCCCAGCTGAATAGTGATGAATTTAGTATTTTGTTGACTTTATAAACAGAGTGCCAGGTCAGAGCCTAGGAAATGTCTACTGCATGTCTCCAGTATCTCCTGTGATATGTTTGTTTGAAGTTCAAAACTATGTTTTTAGGTGTATAAAGATCCTTCCATTTTTTCTACCTGTTTACATAGCACAAGGTGAATAGAGCAAGTCTGAAAAAATACTGGATAAATTGTATTTTCAGAAACTTCAAAATTACTACCTTACTTTTATGCACATGACCTTCTTTTGTCCTCCTCTAGCATTGCCTCCTCGCATTCATGTATACAAGATTTCACACATGCTTCACCCCTCTTCTGGAATGCCCTTCCACAACACATCCGTCATTCTCCAACCTTTGATTTCTTTATACGTTCCCTCAACACTTACTTTTTCTGACAAGCATTTGCTCTACCTTAAGCCATTCCTCCTTTGGTCAAGTTGCACACCTGCTAGATATCCTAAAACACTCTGGGCCATATGCAATTCACTTTTTCTCATAGGAGATACATTTTCATCTTCTATTTAAAATAACTTTCATAATTTTGCAATTCAAAAAATACCAAAAGTAGTTGAAAAAGGACTATCAAAATTATTTTGAGCATGTTCTTGCTTGCTGGTGTTTTTAAAGAAATGTTTTGACAAGTTTTAAAATATCTCCTAGGAGAAAACTGAGGAGAAGAAGATAATTGAATATGGGTTTCTGTCTCTAGATATGTTTATTGTATACTACCCCACCTCTTGTTTCCCCTATTCCTTTAGATTGTAAGCTTGCAAGGGCACATCTCTCTCTCCCACCCTTTTATGTCTTGGAATTTGTCCAATCATCATGTTACTTTTGGCTCTGTAATTACCAATTCTGTATTTTGTATTGATTCTGTAGTTTGTTACCAATTTTGTATATTGGTGTATACCATTGTCTGTATTATTATGTACCCCGTGTTTGTTTCTTACTGTGTACAGCGCCATGGAATATGTTGGTGCTTTAAAAATCAATAATAATAATAATAAGAAGAAGAAGAAGAAGAATATGTATCCTGGGAGTATTAGGTTTTATTTTCACCATTGGTTCTCTCTCTCTCTCTCCATAGGTTTACTACTTACAAAACCAATTTGCAAGATAATTATTATTATAAGTATTTTATGATGACTTATTAGACACTACGGATGATCCTACATTCTACAGAATGCATAACTCCCCTGAACATAAGTAGAACACTGAACAGAGATCATATTCAAAAATTAAGGAATAACTGCCTAAAAGATAATTTATTAATCATTATCAATCATTTTTGAGTGATCACATGGAAGAAGAAAGGCTGACATGTTTCAGGCTACATTGCCCCTTAACCATAGCCTAGCATACAAGGAGGTCAGACAAGCATATGTACAATCATAATACTTGTAACCCCATGCAAAAGTCATTATACAAATAAAACAAATAAAAAAATGCAAATACTGGATAAGAGTATTAAAACACAGCTAAGTAAAAAATCCCTTTCATCTCCACCATGTTTTTGAAAATGTCAGACTTTCTAAACACTAAAAAGAAATGGATGAGAGGATGGCAGCGTGCGGTGGGCGACACTGGACAGGTGATGTATAAATGCACACACAAGGGGCACATTTATATACTTGGGGGGGCAGCGTGAGGTGGTGGATGTGGCAGATTTGGCCAATTCTAGAGAGATTTCATGCTGAAATCAATCGGGAATCGGCCTGCGGTGTGTGGCCAGCTGACAGATCTCTCTCGAATGCGCTTTGAGTCCTATGGGACAAATGTTATTGTTAATCAGATTTGATCAGAGAGAGATTTGTCTCTTAGTCTAATCCTCCCATTATCACTAGATGTATGGGCACCTTACCTGTTTGATAGGGGGTGGTGGACCACTTTATTGGCATAAAGTAGTTTGAAAGTCTCCAAATGTACATGTTTTTATTGGAAGCAAGAGAACCCAGTAAACATTTTGCCTGTTAAAAGTACTGATGATGTTGGTAAGAAAACATTTGATAGCTGCCAAGAGCCCTGGAACTGTTATGTTTCAGTAGCAGGACAGGTAGGTGTTTGTCTACATGATGAGTTATTGGGGCACATTCACTGAAAAATAAAATGCCACCGTTGCCTATGTTTACTTCAAACACCCAATGAGGTTAATGGAGATTTCTAGTAGTTTTAATTCCACTGTCCTTGATTGTGTAATTGAAATGAAAACAGGGGGGAGTGGAAAATTCTCTCCTCACTCAGTGAATTGTGTCCAGGTATTCTTTTCTTTCGGCTATGACCAATTTTGTCCCAGGAATGTTGGCCAGTATATCACATTCATCATCGCAAGGTGAGTCGCTGTATTTTCCATTCACATAGAATGCTCATGATAACGGTCAACAAGTTTGATTGTGTTGAGGCTGAGGTTGGAGTGGGTCAGAGTTGCCCTCTTTCTTCTCAGCTATTTCCCAAAGCCCTGATTTATAGCCTTTGCTGTATATATTCCTGAGGATAGCGTAGACAGGGCTATGTATGTAGAACACAGTGGAAACAGATGCTCAGCTCCGCTAACCTCTGGGACATTCGACTTCCAGTATCTGTTTGGACAGATTTGGATAAGAATTGAGGTCAGTGCTCTGTCAGAGAAATATGTCAATGATGTATGTCAGATTGTGGAAATGAGGCAGAGCATGCTTTTATTTTCCATTTCCAATGAGCCTTTTCTTCTCTTTATTGTTTCGCTGTTCTTTATTGCTTTGTCCTAATAGGTTACAGTTCAAACATCTAAACTCCAACAGGTTTTCCGTTCAGGGCAGCAGAGGTGTTGGAGTGCTCATCCAGAGACAATGCCTCCATTTTATTATTTTGATAACCTTGTACGAAAGTCCGTTTGTCAAGCTGAGATGTCCCCATTGAACAATAACTCACATGAGGACAGGAAGTGACACAACACACGCTTATGACTGATGCTGCTTGTCAGCTCGCAATGTCTATTTTGGTTATTGTTTGAATGACAGAATGTACGGCACAAAGGCTCGTAGTTTATGAAAAACATTTCCATCAGATGAGCTGTTTTGCAACGCTGGACAAGGAGACAATTCCCACAGAATATCTCATATCCTGTTTATAACAGACGGTTAATTAGAGCCTAAAGATCCATTGTCATTTATGGGGTATGAAGTTTTAGAAAAAAACATTATCTATGCATTAATGGTGACTCATCGTACTCTGAAAAGCACATTTAAATGGTTAATATTAAATAATATATTTAATGTGCAAAAATAAGAGTCTCAGCACTCCTCTTCTATGGCATAAGTCAAAGCGCTGTGGATGCCCAGAAACAATGAAGTTCCTTCTAGGGTTTTTTTCTAAATAAAGAAACAAAAAGTTTTAAAAACAGATACTTACCTAAGTAGTGGGAAGCCTTCTTGACCCTTTCGCTTTTGCCTAGAATCCTCTTCATGGCCGCACACCCATCTGTGCAAGAGCGCAGCCATACTGTGCGTTGGCGAGTATGGTCCGCACATGCACAGTAGCATGAAGCTGCTCATGCATGGAGGAGAACTCCATGTACACGGACGGGAGTGCATCCTACTATCACCTATCTTATCCTATACTCACACTTACCTTCCTTGCACCTATGCCTAGCACTAGCATTCCCCATACTTATGATCCACTCTAAGCTTAACCCTACTGCTGCTATTTTATTGCACACCTTTACTCCCCTGCCGCTATTACATCAAGTGACACCGATGCCCAAATTACCGTCTATAGCAAATTATTTCCTAATTTAACATGATCACCTATGGTGGCACCTATTTCTTGCTTCGTTTAGCTGAGATTCTGCCAAACCAGACACAATACCCACTAGGCTGCATTTTGTCCAGCTTTACCTCCCTGCCTATAGTGGTCATTATGAAAAACACATGTGCAGTGAACAGTTCCCAGGTCGTCATGCTGTCAGTTTTTCCTAGGACATCCAGAAGTAAGAAGGCAATTCATCACAAAGAGAGCAACTCCAACCAACAGTGACATATTGCTTCAGTCAATGGCCTCTTTAGATTTGAATGTTCTTGTGTTACTGTTTAGTTCTGATTCTCAGGGATTTGATTAGGATGTGATACAAGCTAGTCCTATGGCAACTTCTGTTGCTGCAAATAACAAATCTATCACATACAGTATTCATTAATCTTTTTGAGTAAAAACAACAACAACATGGTTTCATGGTGGGTAGCAGTGACAAAGAATGTGAAGTAGATTTGTTTTCCAGTAACGTGAAAACTTTTGTGAATCATATCAGAGACTTGAATGGGACTAAAACACCTCCAATTAAAAGTACACAACAGTAAAGCTTTAATAAACCAAAGTTATAAAGTTTTTTAGCTGTAAAATTCTTCAACGTTCAAACAGATGGTTTGATTTTTTTTTTAGTTATTAACCAATAAATAGATTGAGCTTGCATTCCCTAGCCTTCACTGAGAAAGTATAATGGGGATGCAATGGTTGCAACCACATTGGGGCCCTGGACCTGAGGGTCCCACCAGAGGGCCCTCCTTTAACTTTTAAATTAGTTTTTCATTGGTGTTATGCCTGTAATTATCACCTCTGTAAGTGCTTTGGATATTGGCAATCATTAACACAATTATTTCCTTCCCTGCTTAAAGTATACCTGAGATGACCCAAAAGAAAAAATGTATACATACCTGGGGCTCCCTCCGGCCCACTTCAGGCTAATTGCTCCCTTGCCATCTTTCCAGGCCACCTGTTCGTGCTCCACTGTCGTGCTCCAGGTGTGCACACTATGCCCCGACTGGCCAGATTACCAGGAGCCATAGTGGAGGATCCAGGGGGCGGAGGAGGATGGTGAGGGACTGATCAGCCTGAAGGGGGCTGGAGGAAGCCCCAGGTATGTATACATTTTTCCTCCTGGGCCATCTCAGATACACTTTAAATTTCTGTAATACTGCAGCTGTCCTTGTCAGATTTTGGTTCTCCTTATAAATTGTTATGTACTGTATAGAGTGTTTGAGGGGGCACAATGTAAAGCTTACCCTGAGACTCATAGCTCCTCAGTGTAAAATCATATTCATTTGCAAGTTGCAACAAGTAGCTGCTGTGCCTTCTTTCATTCTGATTTATAGAAAACTGTGATTTAACATAACTTAATTCAGTAATACACTAAACTCAATCTTTCATTTGAAAAACTTTTTTTTCTCTTTTTGTCAGAAATCTTCCTGTCTTCCATTCACTTGTTTTTGTTTTTCATGTTAGATGTTCTCTGAATCTTGGTGTAGTGAAGAGATGCATTGCTGGCAAGTAAACAGTGAAAACGGATAGCACAGACTTGCTGATAATACGTCTAGGTTTCCTTTTTGACTTGACTTTATCGTTTACTAAAGGATATTGTTAGTGTGAAGGTGATAGCTGCTGTCTGACGTAGATCTGAAAAGACAGACAGTGAAATTTATCTCAACAAACATCCACCCTAGTGAATTTTTATCCTATGGCATGTTAAGCAGAGATGGGTAGAACTGGGTCATCGCTGTTCAAGGTCCCTAAGGAAATGCTTAATCAGGAGTTGAGTGCCCTTTGGGTTACTGTCCCCATTTTAGTGACAACAAAATAAAATGCTTGTATCAAAGTATTTCAACTCAAATTGCCACATTTAGGCTGATTTTTATAGGAATCAAGGGTCAACAAGAACAAATAGCTCATGAGATGGCTTCCAGTCCTCTCACACAACCACCGAATCAGTCCTGTTAGCTAACCGTACCCTTTGACCTTCCAATGTCAGCCGTAGGGATGGTGTTGAATTCTTTGGCTCAGCTAGTTAGCTGAAACCCTGCACTAAAACACCACATCATTCTTAAGGCAGCTTACTTGATAGAGTATTATTGTGTCATAAGATAAAGTTGGCTGATGGGTATTTAGCCACATAAAACAAGTAATGACCTTGAGTCTTGCTGACAGCCAGATCACAATCTCACGTTTCATAATTTCATTCAGTTTACGCTGGTCCATGCTGTCTTTTTTTTGTTGCTTTATAAATAAACTATATGATACTGAATGGCAACCATCACACAGTGCTGTTTTAGTAGTTTTTCCCTTACTTGTGTAATGATTAGGACTTTCCAAATTTAGATGCACCACAAGAGTCTCAGGTTCAATCAATAGAATATTACATAACAAGAGATTATATAATGATGATAATTACTTTTGTATTATTATTTTTATTTGATATATATTGCTGACATTTTCTTCAGGTCAGAGAAGACTGAATAATTAATATTACTAACAGTCCCTCAAATGAGTTCACAACCTAACATCCATGCCATAATCATAGTCTAAGATATCTACCATAATCTAGGGCAAGATTTGTGTAAGCCAATAGACAAATGTTGATGATGATGATGATAACTATTATTATTATTATTATTATTATTATTGCACTACAGTGATGAGCAGATATATTATCCGTGATCACGGATTAGCCGTGATTCATGAGCATTTATTCACTATTCGGCTTTGGTATTCAACGCAGTGATTGATTCTGGATCACGGAAATCGGCCACAGAAATTCCGTGATTACAAATATTCGGAATGCAATCACGGTCGTGATTGAGGGGATCATGGTAAAAATTAATTTGTTATTATCTCCTGATGACTTTAGCAGTTAATAGAAAAGCCCCTTTACATTGTAGGAACACCACATTTGTGAGATATGTTAAGAAGAACAGTGGGAACAAGAGGATTTTTTTTTCAAAAAGACCTTATCATTTTTGAGAAAATCAATTTTAAAATTTCAAAGGAAAAAAGTACACATTTAAATTATGTGGGTTCCCCCCTACTGAGCCTCTGTAACCCATTGTCCCCCATGCAGGCTGGGATAGCCAGACTGGGGCTTCACACCCTGAGCTATACCAGCCCACATGGTCCATGGTATAGGGGGGCTCCGGTGGAGAGGGGCGACAAAGCCTTCCCCTTTCCCCTGGAGCCCTTGTCCAATCCATGGACAAGGGGCTCTTCCCCACCTCCAGTGCCCCAGGAGGAGGTCGTGGCTACGACTCCCTGGGGAGGTTCATGGTGGCCTCTTGGAGTCCCCTTTAAGATGCCCACCCCCCTCCCAGGAGAAATTAGTAGAGGGGTACAAAGTACCCCTTACCCATTTCCGCAAAGGGTTAAATGAATAAAACACAACCACGAAAAAGTATTTTATTATTCTAAATTTAAATTAATTTGCTATTAACTGTTAAAGTCAGCGGGTTTTGGTGGCTTTTTAATCACAAAGAATTTTTTGTTTGAAATTTTAAAATCGATTTTTTCAAAAACTAAAAGTTCTTTTTGAATTTTTTTTTAAGTTGTAGCCACATCTCACCTTTATAATCCATGCAATTTTGGTGATTGTAGCATGTGTGGGGGCTTTGCTATTAGCTAAAATGCTTTTCCATGATCACGCCATCACGGGCGTGAATTTCTGTGATTGCCTCATTCTCGGGAAAAATCCGGGTCAAATTTGTGAGTCCTCTTTCAAATCGGGAAATTAAGCATGCCATTTCCGGATTTTTTTTTCAACCACGGCTGAGTAGTCGAATCCATGATTGGAGGGTGTCTGAGCATCATTGTAGCACTCCAAACGTCAAGTAGGACCGGCACCACTGCAGAAAGTAGTATCAAAGCTCTTTTATTACATCAAACACGGCTCAGCAATGACAGACGCTGTTTCGGGCTATGTCCTTTATCAAACTGCAACAGCCTTAGTGAATACACCAGTGAACAAGCCTTTAAATAACCCACCCCCAATAAAAACACCAACCGGTGTCCTGCTGGGCGGAGAAACAGGCGGACCTGATGGGGAACTACATACAATAATATGCAAAGGTAATCTGAGTCATTTACCTGTCACCTGTGATCTGAGTGGACGCCATTACCACCAGCGTGTAAACTCCATGAGGTTTCCTGAATGATAGGATGGCAGATGGGCGTTACCCAATCTGTATCCTCCAATGGACGCGCAGCGCAACGCTACCCGAAAGTCGCAGTCTAATGACGTAATAAAAGAGCTTTGATACTACTTTCTTCAGTGGTGCCGGTCCTACTTGACGTTTGGATTGCTGTGGGTCTTTGTGGGCACTCAGACCTTGACCTTGGCACCCTGGTACTCTACTGCTGTGGTGCTCCTTCTGGATGTCGTTGTTCACATCATTGTAGCGCTAACATCTTCCACAGCGATGTACAGAGTATATTGTCTTGTCACTTAACTGTCCCTTAGAGGGGCTCACAATCTAATCCCTCCTATAGTCATATGTCTAGTGTAGTGTATGTATCATAGTCTATGGCCAATTTCAGGGTAAGCCAATTAACTTATCTGTATGTTTTTGGGATGTGGGAGGAAACTGGAGTTCCCAGAGGAAACCTATGCAGACACAGGGAGAACATACAAACTCCATGCAGATAGTGCCCTGGCTGGGATTCAAACAGGGGACCCAGCGCTGCAAGGCGAGAGTGCTAACCACTATGCCACCATGCTGCCCATACGCCACCATGCTGCCCATACGCCACCATGCTACCCTACTCTGTAACCTACCAAAAATCAGATTGGCACCTCTCCAGTCTCTTCTGAACTCTGCTGCCTGCCTCATCCACCTCTCCCAGGACACCCTCTTGTCCTCTAGCTTTGTAACATCCTCTCATGCCCACATCCAGGACTTTTCACAAGCATCACCTCACCTTTGGAACGCTCTCTCACGGCCAGTCCGTCATGCTCCGAGCCTGGATATCTTCAAATGTTCTCTCAAAACTCACCTGTTCAGACAAGTCTATCATTTGCTATAGGTAGCAGTGGAGGCTTACTTCCTCATTCTCCTTTGTCTCCTTCCCTAATGTCTCCAACCCACTACCCTCTAGATCAGGCATGGGCAAACTCGGCCCTCCAGCTGTTACGGAACTACATGTCCTACAATGCATTTGCCTTTATGAGTCATGACTGTGGCTGTTGGACTCCTGCAATGCATTGTGGGACTTGTAGTTCCTTAACAGCTGGAGGGCCAAGTTTGCCCATGCCTGCTCTAGATTGTAAGCTTGCAAGGGCAGGGACCTCCTCCTAGTGTGATTTTGTGATATTATTTATCATATGAACATGAACCTATATTGGTGATGGCATTTTAGTAATAATGTATGAAAATATCACCTAGGAGAAAACTTTGGAAAAGAAAAATTGAATTGAATAAGGGCCAGGTTATGCCACATGCAAACACACACACGCACACACACGCACACACACACACACACACACACACACACACGCACGCACGCACCTGCACGCACGCACACACACACACATAACACACACACACAACACACACACACACACACACACGCACGCACGCACGCACGCACAGACACACACATAACACACACACACACACACCTTAAAAAAACTTAAATGAATCCCGCTTTCATAAAGTCTTCAATATTATCATGTTGTCTAATGTCTATAAAGCATCACTGCAAACAGGTTTAATGTTTAAGTAATCCAAGTCTAATATGTGAGGCTGCCACAATAAATCATTTATATAACCTACAGCAAATATATTGAGAGAGTGTTGAGGTAGAGATACTTATCAGACTTTTTCCTAGATATTATTTCTCCCCTGCTGACTAATATGCACTTGTTTGTTTCATCTGCCCATCTAGCATATGGAATTCAAGCCCCTGCATTTATTTTTGCAATGCCTCAAGGCCAGGAGATTATCAGTAGAGTCAGTTGGACCTCACGTGACTATATTAAATATAGTAATAGAGCTGGCACTGAAAGAGCAGGGGAATCTATTAGTTGTGAAAGAGGAGGCTTCGTGTTGGTTAACACATTCCAGAGGCCCAAGAGAAATATCAGATTCCTGCTGAGTAATTAACAGAATACATGCTCTGTCCTTATTGTCCTTAGGAAGTTTGAGGCTGTCAAGGTGCAGGTCAAAGCAGCAGAAAGTGAAGCAATGATATTTCTTTGGGAAGTAAGGTCACGTCAACTGGTTATTAAGTACTTTGACAGTTGACTGTCTAGGCCAGGAGCTTCGAAGGCTGGAAAAGTAATCTGTTTCCCTTAGTGGTTATAGCAATCATCTGCATTAGTAAACTACACTGATATTGATATAATACCTAAAAGAATAAATAAGAGGAGCAGCATGCCACTGACTGAAAACTATTTTTGTTTACAGCAGAGATGTGCACTACTTTTTATGTACCTACTGTTTTTCCTCAGGTGCAACTTTACAATGACAAACATCCCCACATATACATACAATATGCCTATAGGCCAGGGCTGATCTTGAATATCAAATTGAAAGGATTTTTTTGTAAACATTAATATGTGGGAAATTAAAGACAAAGGCCCATTTGCAATTAAATTGTTCTACTCAGTTTTCTCCTAGGAGATAACTTACACATTATCTTGAAAATAACTTTTCAGCACTTTACAATAAAGTACCCAAAGGTTTGAGAATTAATACCATCAAAATTATTTTAAGTTTTTTCTTGCTTTCTGGTGGTTGAAAAGAAATGCGGGGGTCGGGAGGTGGGTTACAGCGTTTGCCCGCCCCCTGCCTACCATTTGGAGCGCAGGTGATTTTGTCTTCCTGCTTCCGGCTGGTGGGCGGGGGAGGAGGTGACTGCTGGGAGAGCACGCACTTCCGCCGCTTCAGCGGCGCCTTCAAAAGGTTCTCGCCGCTGTAGCGATTCGTCTACCACGCCTCCCTTGAGAAAGCTGGCCACCTGCCAGCGAAACATGTCGGGCTTGTTCGGCGTGGACACGTTCTGCAGCCAGCTCTAGAGCCCCCTGCCACCTCGCCGGAACACGCTACACCTCGCGACCAGATCATTCCAATTGGCCTCATCAAGCTCGATGGGATCCACTGCCATTGGAAGTGAAACCTGTACCAAGGTACAACACTCCTCACTGCCTGTACGGTAGCCATTTTGGCTGGATCCATTCTGCCTGACATCACGGAGACTGTCTTGTACACCATCCTTATATCTCAACCCACTGGGGCCAATCTTGCTGATCGTGTGGCCAGTCCTTGGACCACTGAGTGTTACCTACAGAGAACACTTTGTTTGCTGAGATCCATGTGGACGCTTGAAATCATCTGGTCGGTAAGACAGGATAAAGCTAGAGCTTATGCTATGCATGCATAGAACATTGCTATACTGGCTCATACTGGCTAATTTTGCTGCATGTGCTTTTTCTCCTTCCTGGCCTGGCTGCTGACGCTCACTCAAAACACTTATGTTTGTGGCCTGAAATACTGGAACTCTCTATTAACAACTTATTAACCCCTTTCATCAATTGGTACCTTTTGCTGCTATTAAGCCTTAGAATTTGGGGATACATTGATCAAACGATCTAGCAACAATCGATTGGCCTCTATCCAGATAGTCCCTTTGGACATTAAGATCTCATGTTAGCCTGTTTGATGTGTGAGTTGGTTTGATGCATGAGTGTGTGGGCGCCGGTTTGCTCGCAGGGTGGCCACCTAGCTGCATTATCCTTTGTTTTAGATATTTTATGAGAGTGTTCTTTGGATTAATAAAGTACTTTTTGATATTTTTGTAAACTTTGTGTCACTTGTCAGTTTCACTCCCCTCATTCTCTCTATCACAGCGTGGGTACATAGCTTTACTGTTACCGATTTTTGCCTGGATTTTGACTACTCTCTGCCTGCCACCTGCACCGACCTCTGTCTGGATTTTGTCCAATCGAAGTCGGCACACCATCTATGTTCCCAGGTGCTTGATAAAGTAGCACAGTCAATGCTACACAGCAATAGAATCCACAATTATTATCAGCACACCAGCAGTTTCAGCACACACTTTTAATGTGCGAGTTTCCACAGTATGATCCAACAATTGTTTCGGGGGCCTCGCAGGGTCCCCTTTTTCAAGGCATGTGGTTAACTTTTACCATATGCAGGATGTCTACAAGACCTTTATTTTGACATATGTTGGTGAGTTATGACTTAAGAATTGGAGGCCTAAAATTCTTGAAAAAAAAGTACCGCTTTTAGACCATAAATCCAAACAGAAATGCACTGCCAGGGAGGTTAAAGGGAAGGTTCAAGCAAAATAAAAAAAATGAGTTTCACTTACCTGGGGCTTCTACCAGCCCCATGCAGCTATCCTGTGCCCTCGTTGTCACTCACTGCTGCTCCAGTCCGCCGCTGGCAGCTTGCCGACCTCAGAGGTCGGCGGGACGCATTGCGTACATTTTTACGCATTCCCGCTAGTGCAGGAACATTAACACATACATTTTTACGCGTTACTGGTTTAATGCATAAATTTTATAAAAATGTATGTGTTAATGTTCCTGCACTAGCGGGAATGCGTAAAAATGTACGCAATGCGTCCCGCCGACCTCTGAGGTCGGCAAGCTGCCAGCGGGGGACTGGAGCAGTAGTGAGTGACTACGAGGGCACAGGATGGCTGCATGGGGCTGGTAGATGCCCCAGGTAAGGGAAACTCATTTTTTAATTTTGCTTGGACATTCCCTTTAAGTATCAGCATGCTTTTAAGATGTAGCAGGAAACTCACAGAAATATAGAAATACAATAATTATGGCATCCATGCATTTATTACAATCCCCCCCCCCCCCCCCCTGAAAAAAAAATATATATAATTATTAGGCACTATTGTGCCACCTTCCCACTGCACCAGTTTCAGGTAGCCAGAGGTGCCACTACCCCCCATTATAGGTCACAAGTGGTACTGCCCCCCAGTATTAGGTATCCCCCAGTACAGATAAAAATAAGTGCCCCCCCCAGTATAGTTAGCCATAAGTGCCCCCAGTTTAGGTAGTCCTGCAGTATCAGTAGCCAGAGTTACCCCCCCCCCCCCCCAGTGTTAAGTAGCTCCAAGGAATCACCAGTGTAGGTACCCAGAAGTGCCCCACAGTATAGGTAGCAAGGGGTATTCCCTAAGTAGGTAGTCCCTAACTATAAGTAGCCTGATATAACCCTCCTCCCCATGCAGAGTAGCAGCAGCGGAGCATGAGAGAAGTGATTCACCTTTCCATTTTCAACTGGTGCTCTATCTTCTTCAGGTGCCCTTATATCTATGATTACAACATCCACTATGTTCACGTAATCCAATGTCGGGTCACATTACAAAAGGGGTTGTTGACATGGAGACACAGACACCTGGAAAAGACAGCTCACCAGTGGAGTGCAGAGTGGTGAGTCACTTGAGGCCTGCAGCAGACCCATGTATTGCCACCAGCCACACACACCAGGCCCCCTGGCTAAGGGCCCCATAGCAGCTGCTATGTCTGCTATGGTAATCACTATGCCACTGTCCTGGTCCAGATTTGAACCGGCTGATAATACAACTCGCATCGGTTTGTGTAGAGCAGAAAGGGGTAGGACAGAGCTGCACTTTAGAAGGCGAGAAGTTTATATGACACAAGTTTGAGGTTATAAAGTCTTCCTGGACAGACAGGAAAGGAGACAGAGTACTGGAAGTATAGCCACAGGTGTGTTGGGGTAGCAGAATTGACCATTTACAAATGCTGAGAGCACAAACTTGCTTGAAGTGTTTTTAACTGGCATTTTCAGCTTCTCTAGCACCAGGACTAGTTCATGTTACACAAAGGTACTTCTTTAAATCACTGGATTTATCAAACCCACTTTGTTGGCTGATAAGCTGCTCAGCTTACATCCTTATATTAAATGGCAATAGCCACACAGGTCTATAGCTGAGTAGCAGTTTGCGGTTACTAAAACCTTCCCTTGGGTTCATTATGTGAAGAAAAAATATTTTCAAGAGTATTTAGGTATGGTTCGATTCATTTGCACTGAGCCCAAACCCCACACTGGTTGGATTTATAGAAGGACAGTGAAAATGGTTACTTTTAATTCAGCCCGGTTTCTACATAAGCTCTTATTTAGAGCAGGTAGTGGAGTCTTAGCAGATCAAAGTGGTATTAGCTGGTGTTGGCAGGTGTAGAAATTTGTCTGGGCTCCAACCCAGGAAAGTTGAACACACAAGAAAACTCACAGAACAGAAGGGAAGGGTGGTTAAACCTGTGATTTCCTTTTCTTTCTATATTTTTTTTTTTAATAATATATGGCTGTGCTGGTGCTGACAAGCTTGTAAGCGCTTAATTTTTCTTCAGCTCTAATTATTTTATCCATTTAATTTAATATACAAGTCTAGAGACGACAAGGACTGCCTGTTTTATTAATGAATCTACACTTCAGGGCTGCTTTTACAAGTCTTTCCTTGTAAATCAAAACAATGTAATGACATGGTTTATAATGTTATTAGTTTATATATTTATTTTATTCCTGCCATACGATACCGCCACATATTTTGTAAGCGTACATCGGCGAGCGTGTGCCAAAAGGTAAGCTTTACGCAGAGCGGCTTATGACTAAGCAAACACAGACACAATAGCATGTTGTTCCTGAGGTGGTATTCCAGGTGGGAGATCCAGACAATTCTTTGTTTGGACGGTACTCTTTTCAAACTAGTTTAATAAGTTGTAAATACACATTAAAATCTTTAAGAGCCTACTTTTATACTTCGAGTAAACCTGTCAGGAAGCAAAATAAATGTACCTGTGCACTACACAAGTAGAGAGCTTATCTTGGACTTTGTTTTTTTGAAAGCAAACTTTCTACCCTGAGGTACAGTCTCGCTTTTAAATTAAAGGAATCCTAAAGTAGGTGAGAGGGATGTGGAGGCTGATATATTTATTTCCTTTTAAACAATGCACATTGCCTGGCTATCCTGCTGATCCTCTGCCTCTAATACTTCTAGCCATAGACCCTAAACAAGCATGCAGACTACGTGCTCTGACTGAAGTCTTATGAGATTCATCAGTTTGGCTTGTCTCAGGTGTGTGATTCCGATATGACTACAGCCAAAAAGATCAGCAAGACTGCCAGGCAACTGGCATTGTTTAAAAGGAATAAAGTACTAGAATATGAACAACTTTGAAAACTTATAGCAGCCTAATTCCTTTGTGTGGATGTGTAAACACTTAATAATATCAGGACAGTGAGGCAACGTTCAAAAGGTCATCATTTCTGTGTGTGTGTGGTCTGAATGAACAAAAAAAAAATATATGCAAACATATACAAATAAGAAGTACTTTATAGCCATAAATGACTTTTCTCCTATGTTGCTGTCACTTACAGTAGGTAGTAGAAATCTGACAGAAGCGACAGGTTTTGGACTAGCCCATCTCTTCATAGGGGTTTCTCAGGGATTTATTTATTTTCAAAAGGACTTAGTGAATGGCAGTTGCTCTTTCCAACCTCCAAAAACTGTGTAGCAAGCAGGGAAGCTGGTCAGCATCAATGTTTAAATCCTTTTTAGGGAATATCTTTATAAAGAATAAAAGCCTTGCTGAGAATCCCCTATGAAGAGATGGACTAGTCCAAAACCTGTCGCTTCTGTCAGATTTCTACCACCTACTGTAAGTGACTAGCAACATAGGAGAAAAGTCATTTATGGCTTATTTTACTCTGGAAAAAAACTTACTTCTTATTTGTCTTTGTATGCACATATTTTAAATTTTACAATTTTTCGCTATAATGCCCCTTTAAAGTAAACCTGTAGGAGAAAACAGAATAAAACAAGCTCTGCCACTTACACAGTACTTAGAAAACACTTCTGACTAGTGTCAGTGGTTGTGTTCACACTATGCACATTTAATTGCACAATAATACAACTTTTAAGTGGGTGCAAATGCAATGCCTATATGGACACTACATTGGAATGAACCACATTTTCCTACCATACTGTATACAGTATATTCACAATTTACATGGGCGTCACATAGGTTTTAAGTGGGAAATTATGCCTACAATTTAACATGCATTATCATTTGGGTGCCTCACAATGCATACCTAATTGACTTTTCTCCTAAACCTTTTCACAGGACACGCCTTATCAATAAAATAACTTTGAAGCCCCAGTGAGCAAGAAAATACTCAAAATAAATTAAATACTAGTTTTAAGTATATTTAGACCAGAGTTCAAATCCTGGCTAGGGTCAGTACCTATTCAGTAAGGCGTTCAAAGCAAGACTCCCTAACACTGCAGAGTGACCTCTTGAGTGCATCCCAGTGGCTGCAGCTCTTGAGCGCTTTGAGTCCGGCAGGAGAAAAGCGCTATACAAATCTTCAGATTATTATTATTTAATTATAAGGTGTTAGACAGTAGTGATAGTAATGTCTAGGAGAATTCATGGAGAAACTTGTTAATTGTCTGATCAGCTGATAGATTTGCAAAGCTCTCATTTGCTGCTATCAAGCACATGATCATGACTAGCAAATCAGAGACTTACATATCTATCACCTGCTTCGCCATGATTTGCAAGTTTAGCCCAAAGAACTTGGAAGCATTGGACCATTTAGAGAATGCAGAGTCAACTCGGAAGTATTTGGCCAATCAGAAAATGCCTAACATTGCCAAAAAAAAAAGATTTGGAAATTGGAAAGCCGCAATAATGGTTATCAGCTTAAGCAGAAATCAGAATTTCCGCAGAAACGGAAATTGGCATTTCCAACCATCACTACTCCTCAGAGATAACTCAGGAGAAAGGTCAATTAAATAGGGGCCCCAAAAATAGGAATATCACCAAAAGCCTATGAAACAGCCAGGGCTGCTGCTAAACCCTGTACATGCACATGGCTTTTAGAGACATATCTTTATGCATGTGTTATGTCATTGTGCTTGTAATTTTTTGCCTACATGATATCAGGAGGTTTTGTAATGTGACAAGGCTGCTAAAATAGGAAAAAGAAAATCTATGAAAGGGCCTATTTATTAAGCCGAAGAAAAGTTCTTAGTCAGAAAAATACAATTATTTCAGTAAACATCCTTTCTCATCCCCATATTTATAAAACTTCCAATCACACTTTTATGAGGGGTCAATACTTTTCACATTAGTGTAATTTTTTTTAAATGATCCCCTATTTATAGAGAGTTAGGTAGCATGATTGACCCTTTATTATTAACAAATAGCATTAGACACTTTAACCACTTGCCGACCGCCCACTCATAACGCACGTCGGCAAAGTGGTAGCTGCAGGACCAGCGACGCACATCTGCGTCCCCGGCTGCAGGCTAATTAGTCAGGAAACAGCTGTTCACGCGAACAGCTGCTTCCTGTCAATTCACGGCGGGGGGCTCCGTGAATAGCCTGCGGGCTGCCGATCGGGGCTCGCAGGCTAAATGTAAATACAAGCAGAAAAAATCCACTTTGTTTACATTTTTACAACGTTGCTAACAGTAGCAGCGTTGTACTAGATCAGCGATCCCCGGCCAATCAGCGGCCGGGGATCGCTGTCACATGACAGGCAGGAGCCTGTTAGAGGCTGCACAGCACAGATCCGTTCCTGTGCAGCCTCCAATCTCCGGGGCAGGGAGGGAGAAGAGGGAGAGGGGGAATCCTGCGGTGGAGGGGGCTTTGAGGTGCCCCCCCCTCCCCCGCCACCCACACGCATGCAGGAGCGATCAGACCCCACCAGCACATCATCCCCCTAGTGGGGGAAAAAGGGGGGTGATCTGGTTGCTCTGCCTGTTATTTGATCTGTGCTGGGGGCTGTAGAGCCCACCCAGCACAGATCTTAGAAATCAGCGCTGGTCCTTAAGGGGGGGGGGGGGGTAAAGGCTGAGTCCTGAAGTGGTTAAAGGTGGAGAATTCTTTAGGTTGTAATGAAGAACAGTGTTGCTAGTGAGTCAAACACCTGTCTGTAAATTTTTCCATCTTCAGCACCTTATGAAGTCGTGGTCTTCAGCAGCCACACAAGTCAATTGGTCAATTGGTCATTTTCAGGTAATAATTTTTGCTGCTGATGAGTTAAACTGAAAACAGTTTCTTTACTCTATGGTAATTACAATAGGTGATGGAATAGTGATCACCTCCACATAAGATCACAATTGCCTTTTATCCATCTTTCCATCTTAAAGGGGTGAAATGATTTTAAATATTGTTGAAGAAAGATCTGATTGGTTATCTGATTGCCAGCCCTTTATAAATATGCCCCTACATATCCCAGTGGGTCAGTCCCCTTAAAGTGTACCTGAAACAGAAAAAAGTGCCCCTATGGGGGTACTTACCTTGGGAGAGAGAAACCTCTCCAGGCCTGTTCCAGTGCTGCTGGAACCTCCAAAAAGAGTTTGTGGATGCTTGTCGACAGCTCGTGCAGGTGCACTGACACCATTTCATTCTATTTTCTTTGGTAAAATCTGGACCGTATCGGGTGTGCGCTATTGTGCAGGCGTGAGCCTCGATTGGGCCTGGCTATTTCCACTGGAGCCCAAGTGGGATGTTTCTAGTGCGCATGCGCAGGGAGGCCACTCCTTGGGGATCCCAGCGCTGGAACCAGCTGACATGTGAGAATTGGAAGGCTACTTTAGGATCCAGAGGCTATCCCATCCAATCATGTGACTCACATCAGTCATGTGATCAGGAGCCAGCGAATGGCAGCAGAGAGTGTGCAGATGTGATGCATGGAACCTGCTGCATTGGAGCAGGTAAATATTACACCGCTCCCTGCTGTACTACCAGGCCCGGTCTGCCCAGGAGGTAGGGTGAGGTGGGTTCCTCAGGCAGCAAATTTGTGGGGGGGGGGGGGGGGGTGGTACCCACCTGGACATGAGTGGGAAGCATCGAGCTGGAGGGGATAGCAGGCAGGAATGGGGTACTGGGCACAGTGGCAAGGAGGGTATCGGACCCCCTCCTCACCTGAGTCCCTCAATCTGTGCTCCCCCTCCCTCCGGCTATTAAGTGCAGCAGCGAGCGCATATTGTCAGGCGGCAGGCGGGACGACTCAACTCTTCCGCATTCCAGCGTGCGTTCCACTCTCATCACTTCCTGTAATGCCGCCCACTGTACTGTAAGTGGATGGCATTGGAGGAAGTGACGCCTCAGGTGGCTAAATGTCTAGAACTGGCCCTGTGTACTCTGTATGTGGGTGGGGAGAGGAAGGAGGAGTGGTCCCCTACAGCCCCTTGACCCGCCTATGTTCACGAGGGACTATTATTACACCCCTGACAGGTACTCTTGCAGATCTGGTGTGGATGATTTGGGAATATTTTATATTAAATTAATCTTTCATCAATTAAAAAAAAACGAACAAACAAACAAACAAAAAAAAAATATATCACTTTGAATTGAACTGCTTGCAAATTATCAGTTCATCTGTATTTACCATAAACAGTATTTGATGATGAGTGTTCAATTTTCTAAGAAGTAAATGATGTCATGTGCAATACTGCAGCATCAACTCATCTCAAAGGTCTTGTTATTTTTGTTTCATTTCAATGTAATCACTTTCCTTTTAGTCCACCCTCATCATCTGTATTTCTCTCTGTGTGAGTCATATGTCAGTCACCTATGCTACAACCTCAAGTGACCCCTTTCAAGGAACAGCATTCTGAAGTTGTTACAGGAATCTTGACTAGATCAGAATGTTCATGCACGGTACAAGTGTGCTGGCATACGTTCTGGGTGAACCATTTTTCCCTGCCCTTATATTTAAAAGCAACATACAAGTTCTGTATTTTAATCAGATTGATAAATGAGGTTAACTGCCATCAGGCTCTCCTTTAAGCGTATTCTTGGCAAGAGATCCAGGCTGCACTTCAGTGGTTGCAGACAGCACATTTAAGCTACACTAATTTGCTTGAGATGCATTGCAAGTCAATGTGAAGCCAGCCCGTGAAAAAGAATGGTTATCGGTCGCCATTAATGTCACTAATGCCATGTCTGTCCCTATTCTGCCTTTTAGTTGCTTTGAGCTCTTGTTTAAAATAAATGAACACTTTGCAATTCCCCTAATGACTTCAGAATCAGAAGTCTAACCAGGGTTGGGGAGCAGGGGCAATGACTCACAGGGCTAGAAAGGTTTAGAGAAGGTTTGCCATGCTACTATAGTTTAAAAAAATAGAGTCAATATACTAATAATACATTTTCTGTGTTTAGCAGCATGCTGTACTTTCCTTGCTGTTATTATTGCTATTATTATTGATTTCTATAGCACCCTTTTTTCTGTGGCACCATACAGAGTATAAAAAAAACTTTATTCTTGTGTTTTTATATAGTTCCGGCCTTTTTCTGCAGTGCTTTCCAGAGTCCATAGTCATGTCATTACCTATTCCTAAGAGGAGATCGCAATATAATACCAACCAACTAGCATAGTCACAGACTTAGGGCTGGGACCCACACCCGATTTGCTAAATTGCGGAAGTGCAACGATTTCCTGGAGCGGCCAAAATTTGGCTACTGTAGCCACTGATGCCATCGCTGCAGGATCGCTTCCAAAATGCTGCAGAGCGATTGCAATGCTGCTAGTAGAACCACCCCCATAGGTATCCACTAGCATAGCACTTGTTGATCTACAGCAATCGGCAATGGCTGCCAAGGCACTCTTTATTTTGGGAGGGGAAGGAGGAATAACTTATCAATATGGTAAGATGGTTTATGGGAGGAAACCAGACTGCCCAGAGGTAACCCACACAAGCACAGTATACATTCTATACATTGGTATAGCCATGTTACAGATTTATACATCAAGCCCTAGCACAGTTAATTGCTATCTTTTAACTAAGCTCTTGGTTCTTATCACATAATGTGCATATCCCAGAGGGTACTTAAGTGGGACCCAAGGAGTACTTGAATTAGTCACACTCAATCAGGGCCTGATTTACCACAAGGCACTGTAGAGATGGCCCGAACTGTTCGACGGTGAACGATTCCTGGCGCACTTCCGTGGTTTGCGTTCGCGGAGAACCGCAAACTTTTGCGGAAGTTCGATTTGCCCCATAGTGCATCATTAGGGTCAGCTTTGACCCTCTACATCACAGTCAGCAGGCACATGGTAGCCAATCAGGCTACACTCCCTCCTAGAGCCACACCCCCCTTATAAAAGGCAGGCAGCGTCAGCCTTTTTACTCACTCGTGTGGCTGCAGTAATTAGAGAAGGGAGAGCTGCTGCAGAAAGAGCTATAGGGAAAGCTTAGTTAGGCTCTTGTAGGCTTGTTAGCTTGCTCCTTGCTGATTCTTATTGCTAAAAAAGCACCCCTCAACAGCTCTTTTGAGAGCTAATGTTGTTCTTGTGATCTATGGTGCCAGGACATCTGTGCCTTTAGGCTCATGTAAAGTAAATCTGGGCCTGCATTCAATCCTTTATAGAAAAGATAAAAAAATATAAATCTCATAAAAACAAAACTGAACAAGTATTTACAGTACATTTCAAGCATCATGGAATGTTTGAAAATCATTTATGCACAATTATGGAGTACTCCTTCAAACAAATATCTATATCATTAAGGGGTACTTAAGGTGATGTTACCCACAGTACGAGTACTTGACCATTAGCATTCATTAATAAAGGGTAGAGAATACAGGCTTGCAAAGAAGAGCAATTTTAGTTTAACATTTTTTTTGTCATTATTATTTCCATCAAACTATCAAATTGCACCCTGTTAAAAATGGCGCTGTTAATACCCACGATTGACGGCTATAAATAGTTAATAACCCTTAACCCCCACACCTAACACTAAGGATCCCCCCCCCCCCCCCGCTACCATTTCCTAAACCCCCCTCCTCTGACTGCCACCTAACCCTATCCGCCAATAAGTTAATAGTGGCCATAAATGATAATTTGGGTGCTGGAGGCCACCTGTTGTGCAAATTCTGGCTATAAATAGTGGGCACTTAAGTGAGCATATTTCAACAAGAGGTATGCATCATTCGTGCCCATAAGGGCAATAAATACATGATAAAAAGCCCCTTTACATGCCCTGAAATGCCACTGTAAACTACTATAAACTAGCAAAACAAAATATAAAGCTTATAACATGTAGTCGGTTGGTGGATTAAACGGGACTGTTTTATTTTATCCAGCATGGGCTCCAGGTGCCTCAAAATAAATTTCAGATTCTAGAAAAAGTTAGACCTCCGAGACACGGAGTTGATAGACACACTCTATTACTGTACAGAAAGGCATTTTTGATTACAACCCTGGATACATTAGTGCCTAGGGCATCAATAGTGAGTATGATTTGACACCAGTTGAATTAGTTGCAGTTTTGTGTATTCTTGTTTCCCTTGCGGTTCCATGACTCTGGAATTTGTTAATACTGAACAAATATATACCTGGACATCTGCACTATTAATCCCATGATCTTTATTATAAATCGAAAGAATTAAAAACCAAAGAATTGGTGTAATGATCGCTGCTGCAGCAGGCATTGCTGGAAGTAGTAGTGCTGCAGCTCAGGTAGTTCTGATCTCTTTTCATGCAAGCTGCATAGCTTTGTCGGCCTTTCCCTGCTGTCAGCTTGTGACTGATTATCATTCACCTGTGTGGGAATCTGCATGTCTGCTCCCATTGGATGACCTCAGTATAAAGATCTGCTTCCTGCAGGGTTTCCTTGGGTTTTCATAGCTTCAGTTTAAGCCTGTCTTGCTGTCGCTTCAGCCCCGATCGTGTTTCTTGTTCTAAAAGATACTTTGCTGGTTTTGCATCATATATTGGTTCATTGCCCATATATATGCATACCAGCACGTTTATTATTTTCCTTGTATTCGTGTTACGTTGATACATCAGTGTCGCTGATGTATACGTACACGAACTGTTTATATCCTGTGTGCAGTTAGTCAGCTTTCCAGCACGTTTTGGTAGTTTGCGCGTATCGTGAGCACCGGTGCTGAGCTAGTATCCTGCTCCTGGTCCTGTTCGTGGATTGCGTTCATCTCTGCGAGGAGATAACGAATCCTTCTGAATCCTGTCCTGTTACCGTTTGTGGATTGCGTTCATCTCTGCGAAGAGATAACGAATCCTTCTGAATCCTGTTCTGTTACTGTTTGTGGATTGCGTTCATCTCTGCGAAGAGATAACGAATCCTTCTGAATCCTGTTCTGTTACCGTTTGTGGATTGCGTTCATCTCTGCGAAGAGATAGCGAATCCTTCTGAGTCCTGTTCCCTGTATTACTCCAGTCCTAGTCAGCGTTCCTGCTTATGTCATATATCGGTTCATTGCCGATATATACATATGTTAGTCAGACGTTACAAATAGTTTCATTGATAGCTGTAATTGTAATACGCTAGGAAAACATACTTATTGTATATTTGTCTGTGTTACGTTCATCTATCTTGATCCTGCTATTTCCTGACTATCCTGTCCTGTCTTTGTGAGGCACGCCATCGCCGCAACGCATTGGCTGCCTCATTCCAGTCTGTGTTATTGTGGACGCTTGCTGTCACTAAGTAGTGGCTAGTTAAGCAAGCGTTCATTCTGTCTACCTGTCCTGATCTCCTCAGTTCTGGTTTATGCGCTCAGCGCTACCTTGCGCTGAGACGTTATCGCAAAAGTATTGTTTGTGGCTGTCGGATCTGCACCGGCTCTGTGCGCCGCAATCTCCTATTGGAGTCAGTCCTCCCCTCCACTATACTAGGGATAGCCTGTTTCCTTGTGCTAGTGTGTGTACCTCCTCCACGTCAGCTCAGCGCATGCTGACTGTGGAGAATACACCACCAAGCCTTACATTATGAAAACCCCATTACCAATCCCCATTGTGGGGAGGATTCCTAGAAAGTATGACACTGTTAATTATGGTTCCTGTTCCTTTAAGAAATTTGAAGAACTTAACTCTGAAACAGAAAATGAGTTATTCTCTGAATGTGCCAGGTTCCTGGCCAATCCCGATCTCCAAGCGACTCCTGTTTCAACCTGGGCACTCCAACTAAGTTATATTTTGTTTAAAGGGGAATTATTCCAGTGGGCATTTGATGTTCTCAATCATTCCGATTTGAAAGAGAGACCGCTGGAATTTCTAGCGTTTGTGATCCATAACTGGTTGCGCATAGATCCATTGCCTTTTCCTCTTAATGAACTCCTGGCAGCAGGCCAATCAGCTTCTCCTTCAATTGCTTGCAAAAATGTTCAGCAAGCAGAAAGTGTTACTGATAATTTTCCTGCAGCCTTGATTAAATCACCAAAAACAGCAGGGTCTAAGGCAAAACGCAAACGTTCTAAGAAACGTGTCCGATCTGCAGAGTCGTTATCCTTAGCGACTGAGACCTATAATGAGATTCTGCCATTAACAGATAATGAAATGCAATTGTCTTTCAGGGGAGTTAAATGGACTTATGAAACTACTAATGAACTTTCCTCCCTGGCTAGGGAAAATAAAGATTTTTGTTTAAAAGTATTATCTGAGTATGATTATGAGGAGATATTACAGAGTATTGAACAAATCAACTTATTTGTGAAGCAAGGAAAATTTGCATACACTACAGTTCAGCACTTGCTACAGGTATTGGAGATTCTTAGGAATAAGGAATCTGCCAATCACCTGCTAATTAACCCAATATATGTCCCTGCTACAATCATATCTGCAAACCATGATCTGCCTGTTAAGTATGCTTGGAATCCTCCATTTGAGAAAGGAGAGATGGAAGCTCTGGTCAATGAATGGAAGAATGATTCAAGTTCATTTTGTCAATTTTACAGTGCAAAAAGTGAATTAGTATTGAATGCATGCATTAAGTCTGCCTATAACCTAATAAAAACTGGTGTGTGTGGGTATGACTTTGTGGCTCCATTGATTGATGTGTGGGAACTGATTTTGGATGATTTTTATGTGACTCCGAATTCGCAAATTTGGCGTTCTGACCCGCCTGCTTCAGCACCTTTGGCTGATTCAGCAGGTGATTCTGAGCTCTTTTTGTGTGAAATTGAAGTTCCTGCAATTCCACCCTGTACCATGGATAACTCAGTGTTACTTACCAGTAAAACAGAAGCCACTGATACATTCTTAACCTTGCCCTGCGCAAATTTCTCAGCAGAGAATCCAGAGGTCCTGCTGACTTCCGAGTCCAGCCTAGCCAGTACTCATGACTCTTTGTTCAGTGAAACAAACACCAGAAAAATCTTGCCTGCTTCTGCAAACATTTCTGCAGAAATTACCTGTGTTAATAAAGTTCAACTCCTGTCTGATCCAGCAGATGCCAATAGATGCACTACATCAGTTTCCGAGTCCCAGCAATCCTGTCTAGAAACCTCAGAACCCCAGCATCTGAATTTTCCAATTTTACAAATGAATGGTGATTCAGATGCGCAAACATTGTGTCTTGATCTTCCTGTTTCTACACCTCGCTCTAGTTTCGTGAATAGCTCAGAGCATCTGCTATGTGAACCTGAAATCGCAGAATTATTACCTTGTTCAGAAAATGTTCCAATAAATTTGCCCTGTACCATGAATTGTGCAGTAGATCTCTCCAATGAAACTCAGGTCACAGAATCATTATGCTGTCCAGCAGGTGCTTCCATGGTTTTGCCCTGCAATATGGACTGTTCAGTGATCCTGTCCAGTGAAGCTGTGGTCGCAGAGTCTTATGCTTCACCCAGTACTTTGGATACTTTAAACCCTCTAGCAGAGGAGTCTGAGGCACTGCTTACCTCAGTTGGTGTTGCAGTAATATTCACTTGTCTAGCAGCTGTTTTGGAATTACAGTCTGCTCTAATAAAACTTGATGAATTTCTGCCCAGCAAAGCAGAAGCCATTGAAATATTGTCCTCGTCAGCAAGTGTGTCAGATACCTTGCCCTGTACACAGTCTGATTTAACCAATGTTGTTGAGTCCCTCTCCAGTGTTGTAACAGCCGAGGAACTCCAGCCCTGTCCTCTGCATGTTTCAGAAGTCTTGCCCTGTAACATGGATAATTCTGATTCTCTGGTCAAAATAACAGAAGTCTCAGAATTTCAGTCTGATTTAGTAAGCATTCCTGAAACCCTGCCTTGTATTTTGGAAAATTCTGATTCTCTGGCCGGTGTGGCAGAGATTCCGGAGTTCCCTTCCTGTCCAGGGAATTCCTCAGATTTGCCCAGTTTAGTGGGGGATGCTGTAATATTGACTTGTTTTGCAGCTACTTTGGAGCCCCAATCCCAGGTACTAGATGAGTCTCTGTCCAGTCCAGAGGAAGTTGTGGAATTCCTATCTAGCTTAGGTCATACATCAGAAGACTTGTCCTGTCTTGTTTATGCCCCTGAACCTGATTTGTTAACAACCTTGCTAGAATCAGCAACATCCAAGTCTGTTCCTGCATTCTTTAGTAAAAGTCCAGTAGTTGCAAAGTCTAGTCATGATGATTTTTTTTGGCCAGTCCTGGTTTTGGTCCTGTCTTGGCTGACCCTGAGGTTCACAGTTCCTTGACATGCCCAGAGGTTTCTCTTGTGCCAGTGTGCCCAGATGTTCTTTGTGTGCCAGAATGCCCAAGTGTGTCTAAGGTGTTAGCGTGCTCTGATGCTTCCTTAGTGGGAACATGTTCTGATGTTGCCAGTCTGCCTGCATGCCCAGAGATGGTTCTGGTCCCTGAAAGCCCTGATCTTGATGTTTGTCCTTGTGGCCCTGACTCGGGAATTGCCCTAGGTTCCATAGGGGTTCTTGATAGTTCTCCATGTGAGCCTAAGGGGCGTTCTGACCTATGGGGATCTCTTTGGAGCTTCAAGGTGTTCTGGGAGGTCTCTGAGAAAACTTGTCCTGGTGCCTTGGACTGGTTCAACAGTGGGTTTTGTGTTGGTAAAGACAGTCCCGGTGGGCATTGCAAAGGCTTTGGCGTTTTTGAACGGTTCCTGGAAGGCGGTGGGTATCGCTCAGGGAGTTTCGGAGGGTTTTCTTCTGGAAATCATGGTTCTGATGGGTGTCACACTGGGCCTTGTAGTACTGATGGGCATGGTTCTGTAGGTTCTGGTTCTGATGGGTCCAGTCTTGTGGGGACTGATTCTGGAATTCGGTCTTGCCGGGCTGTCCCGGTCATCATGAATTATCAGTCAGACTGTTTTGTTGGGAATTTCAGTTTTGAAAAGCGTCTGGAATCCGCTTTTAAGGGCGGGGGTACTGTAATGATCGCTGCTGCAGCAGGCATTGCTGGAAGTAGTAGTGCTGCAGCTCAGGTAGTTCTGATCTCTTTTCATGCAAGCTGCATAGCTTTGTCGGCCTTTCCCTGCTGTCAGCTTGTGACTGATTATCATTCACCTGTGTGGGAATCTGCATGTCTGCTCCCATGTGATGACCTCAGTATAAAGATCTGCTTCCTGCAGGGTTTCCTTGGGTTTTCATAGCTTCAGTTTAAGCCTGTCTTGCTGTCGCTTCAGCCCCGATCGTGTTTCTTGTTCTAAAAGATACTTTGCTGGTTTTGCATCATATATTGGTTCATTGCCCATATATATGCATACCAGCACGTTTATTATTTTCCTTGTATTCGTGTTACGTTGATACATCAGTGTCGCTGATGTATACGTACACGAACTGTTTATATCCTGTGTGCAGTTAGTCAGCTTTCCAGCACGTTTTGGTAGTTTGCGCGTATCGTGAGCACCCGTGCTGAGCTAGTATCCTGCTCCTGGTCCTGTTCGTGGATTGCGTTCATCTCTGCGAGGAGATAACGAATCCTTCTGAATCCTGTCCTGTTACCGTTTGTGGATTGCGTTCATCTCTGCGAAGAGATAACGAATCCTTCTGAATCCTGTTCTGTTACTGTTTGTGGATTGCGTTCATCTCTGCGAAGAGATAACGAATCCTTCTGAATCCTGTTCTGTTACCGTTTGTGGATTGAGTTCATCTCTGCGAAGAGATAGCGAATCCTTCTGAGTCCTGTTCCCTGTATTACTCCAGTCCTAGTCAGCGTTCCTGCTTATGTCATATATCGGTTCATTGCCGATATATACATATGTTAGTCAGACGTTACAAATAGTTTCATTGATAGCTGTAATTGTAATACGCTAGGAAAACATACTTATTGTATATTTGTCTGTGTTACGTTCATCTATCTTGATCCTGCTATTTCCTGACTATCCTGTTCTGTGTTTGTGAGGCACGCCATCGCCGCAACGCATTGGCTGCCTCATTCCAGTCTGTGTTATTTTGGATGCTTGCTGTCACTAAGTAGTGGCTAGTTAAGCAAGCGTTCATTCTGTCTACCTGTCCTGATCTCCTCAGTTCTGGTTTATGCGCTCAGCGCTACCTTGCGCTGAGACGTTATCGCAAAAGTATTGTTTGTGGCTGTCGGATCTGCACCGGCTCTGTGCGCCACAATCTCCTATTGGAGTCAGTCCTCCCCTCCACTATACTAGGGATAGCCTGTTTCCTTGTGCTAGTGTGTGTACCTCCTCCACGTCAGCTCAGCGCATGCTGACTGTGGAGAATACACCACCAAGCCTTACAATTGGCAGCTGCCATTCAGGCATCTAGCCACATATTCCATATTTACCAAACTCCTAAACTGTGAGCTGTGCAGTGCACAACTGTACAGTGGAAAACTTTGGGTTCCAATGAGAACATTTCACAGTTTAAATACTATTCCCAAAGTGTACCCAAGGTTCAGTACAGCTCCTATGGTGAAGAATTATTATTATTTGTATAGATTTATACATCGCCAGCATCTACCTTGGTGCTGTACAACAGAATACAGGGTATAATAATACAAAATAAACAATACAACAGTCCACAATACAAGACAACGGGGAAGATTATAGCTGATGCAATTAACAAATCAACTACAGGTTTTATACAGGGGTGGAAGATATGTACACATGATACACAGCATTTAGAGACAGAAGGAGACAGAGAGCCCTTGCCAATAGACCAACAGTCTAAGGGTTTAAAGAGAATCTGTACTCTAAAATTCTTACGATAAAAAGCATACCATTCTATTTATTATGCTCTCCTGGGCCCCTCTGGGCTGTTTCTGCCACTCTCTGCTGTAAACCTGGCTTGTAATTGCCAGTTTTAGGCAGTGTTTACAAACAAACTAAACAGCTTCCGATAGGCTCACATAAACAGAGTGTGTGAGTCATACAGAGCCTGCAGGGGGCCTGGAGGGGGGTGTGTATAGCTTCTAGCTAATCACAAGCAACCTTGCACATTCCAGTCTGACTGCCTCAGCCTGACTGTGCCGACAGAAGAGAGAAGATTAGATCATATAACAGAGATAATACAGACACTGTGCAAGTAGGAAAGGATGCAGTAAGCCAGAGCACATTAGAACAGGTATAGGAACTTATAGGATAGAATAAATAAGGATGAACATTTTGTTACAGAGTCTCTTTAAGGGAAAGGACAATAGATGAAGGGGAGGGGGAGCTGTGTATGAGATGGTAGAAATGATGGTCAGTGGCCAACGTGTCCTAGGTAGGAGATATTATTTATAACATGTTAATTTAGCAAAAACAACAAATGCAAAGCAGGGGAATAATTAAAAAAAAAGATAAATAAGTAGAGTACACATCAATCAGGTGATAGGTCTCAGAGATTGTTCCAAGATACAAGAGCTGGCTTTACCATTATACACTGTAGGCATGTACCTATGTGCTTCACAGTTTAAGGCTCTTGCCTAAAGATACCAGTATTGGAAGGTCTCATGTTCCCCAAAAGCTGCCTCTACCTCACTACTTAATCCCACCCCATGTCATTATAAAGCAACCTTACGGCTTCTACCTCAAATACTTGATGAAATAATTAAACACAACAGAGGCGCCAGCAAGAATAAAATATTTAAAAACCGTTTAAAAGGAGGGATGTAGGTGGACTCACCTCCCTCAGGTAAGGACCAGCCAATGAGCCGTTGATAAACAACAATATTATTTATTGGGGATTCTCCAAGTAGTTGGAGAATCCCCAATAAATAATATTGTTGTTTATCAACGGCTCATTGGCTTGTCCTTACCTGAGGAGAATCCCCAATACATAATATTGTTGTTTATCAACGGCTCATTGGCTTGTCCTTACCTGAGGAGAATCCCCAATACATAATATTGTTGTTTATCAACGGCTCATTGGCTGGTCCTTACCTGAGGGAGGTGAGTCCACCTACATTCCTCCTTTTAAATGGTTTTTAAATATTTTATTCTTGCTGGCGCCTCTGTTGTGTTTAATTATCTCTTTGATTGAGTCCACCCTGGGTGGAGGGGTGCATCCCCATCTGTTTTTCCTGTCTACAGAGAGCGACATTTTTAATACCTGAGTGGGGTCAGGTTATAATTCTCCCCACCTGCCGTTCCAGTGGTTTCCTTTGCGGTAACCCAACCTTGTCAGTATATCTACTATCGATTGACATTTATTTCATTCTACTCTGACATACTGCACCATATCGGGCTCTCGGTCTCGTTTGTGTTTTTCAAAATCTACCTCAAATACAGCTGCCTCCTCAATTCATTGGTGCTGGTCAGGCACAATTTGTGGTTTTCTGCTGTTGCTTACAGAGCTTTAGAGCTCTTTCACAAAATGCTTGCAGGAGCCTATTTCCTGCATAGCATTATGATCTGTGGTATGGACATCAGGATGTTGCAGTGCGACGCTGATTAGCGGCGGTAGTTCTAATTCACCCGATGGGAAAAAAAACAGCGCTGGACGATTAAAAGCTCCCGGCTGCATTGTACTGCAACGCGCCAAAACACATAGTTGGATGTGAAAGGTAAAATGAAAGTCTATGGACTTTCATTTTACCTTGGTTAACGCAAAGTAATGACTTTGCGTCAAAACGCCAGAAGTCAGCTCTGGTGTGAAAGAGCCCTTATGGATTGTTCCTTCCCATAATGCGTGCAGGTGCAGATCAGGTACGCAATAGTCATAAGTGAATTTCGCCATTTCCATTTCACCACAGATTTTGGCAAAATGTCACATTTTTATACACAGTAAAATATTCACAAAAATATATGGGCATGAGAAAACATATTTTCATTAAATGCATTGATGTCTTTGGGCATCAGAAAACAAATTTTTGCACAGATTAGTATGTGCGCAAGAATTTATGGGCATGCTCGCAAAAACATATTTTTTTACCAAATACATTAAAGTCTATAGGCATGAGAAAACGGTTTTAAGAAGGCAACATTTTATTCAGTGTTGTTTTTTAGTAAGAGGGTTTTTGGTCTCTTTTAGTCCCTATACTTTCCTAATGTTTCTGGATCTCCATTTCCTAAGCATAATTATTATATACAATATTGTTTAGTAGCGATGCTACCCGTTAACATAATAAGAATGCAGCGTGAGTTGCTAAATGTATAGTGAGTGTTATATCTATAATAATCAATCAATCTAATCTAGCTTCTGAAGCCCCCTGGTGTAAACTGCCCTCAAAGCACACTATTACACTTGTATGTATTTTGTTAAATATGTTATCACTCCTTAAAAACCTGTATCCTCTAACCAAGAGGTGACCCCACAGCTATATACGTACTAGTTGTCAAACAACATTGTCTGTGCTCTGAAATTATCTTAATTTGATATATCTGATCCTGGGATCAGGGAAAATCAATACATAATTTTCTGGGAAGGCAGAACACTGATGCAAAGTAAAAGAAGCATATGTCATACACTGCGGTGAACAGATACATTGATGATTGTTGGAGATAAAGAAGCCAAACATGTCTGTTGCGTATCTTAAACCTTACAGCAATGTTGTTCACAATTGTTATGCGATTTGCTATAAATGACTACCCAATGTATAGGTAAAACCACAGTGAGTGCAAACAGTCAATTTCTGCAGCCATATGCAATTAAAATAGACACAGATCAAAAGCATTATTTTGCAGGAAATGCTGTACAGAAAGAGATAAAACTAAGCCCTGCTATGGCTGCAGTACTGTAAGAGGGTTGTTTCCCCACCGGTAACGTGGGTTTATCTGGCTATTAATATACTATTAGTATATCTAAAGCTTCTGTTTTACTGAATGTATTTACATTACGTTTATGAATCCTTAGATTGTAAGCCTATTTGGCAGTGCCCTTCTCCCCATGTGCTCTTCTCTGCCACCATATGGACTCAGCGACTCATCATCTGCTATAGTTATCCCTACATTGTTACATCACTGTTTTGTGTACTATTGTTTAAATCTATAAAGTCTCTCTGTAACATTGTTTAATGTTATAATGTCTCCCCTATCCATTTACAGTGCTGTGTAATGTTAGCTTTCAAGATGAACCTTTAATATTTTTTTTATTCCTAAGCATTGATTAGAAATGGACAACATCAACATAGCTTGTTTCCACATTGCAAAAATGAAATGGACTAACCATATTTTTAGCATATAAGACATGGGGGAAACAGAAAGACACACATGGGGAACAGAAGGACACATGTGGGGACAGCAGGACAGACACACATGGGGGACAGAAAGACAAACATAGGAAACAGAAGAACACACATGGGTATAGAAGAACACACATGGGGGACAGAAGGACACACATAGGGACAGAAGGACACACATGGAGGACAGAAGGACACACATGGGGAACAGAAGGACACATGTGGGGACAGAAGGACAGACACACATGGGGGACAGAAAGACACACATGGGGAACAGAAGAACACACATGGGGACAGAAGAACACACATGGGGGACAGAAGGAAACACATGGGGACAGAAGGACACACATGGGGAACAGAAGGGCACATGTGGGGACAGAAGGACAGACACACATGGGGGACAGAAGGACACACATGGGGAACAGAAGAACACACATGGGGACAGAAGGACAAAGATGGAGGGTAGAAAGACACACGAGGACAGAAGGACACACATGGGGACACGAGAGGACACATTGGGGACATGAGGTACAAGGGGGACACAATAGTGGGGAGAACATCTACAAGATGCTCCTGGACCATGGATGCACTAGGCTTAGTATGTGTTTTTCCCTTGTTTTTGCCCTCTAAACCTAGGTGCTTCTTATAGTCTGGAGCATCTTATATGCCAAAAAATACAGTAATTCATTGTGGGAAGCAAAACACACTTAGCAAGAAGCATGAATGATGGACACCACACTCCAAGCTGAATTCCAGTTTCCAGTGTCACTAGAAAATGAACTTAACACTGTTTATACTGTCAATATCAATAATATAAAAAATAAAAATGAAAAGCAGATGATGAAGATATTCACTAACGAATGATAAAATTGCAGTGCACAGACAGCACACAGCAACTTCACCAATACTTACACGTTGCATGATTAGCACAACCCGCATTACCTAGACAACACATACATTGTTAGGGAAGAGCTGGCTATGCTACTTGTGTGCAAGCGTTGCCTTAGTAACATGTGTGCAAGCTAGGTAACTCGAGTTGTGCTTAATATGTAAAGTGTTGTCAAAATACCTAATTTTGCATCAATGGACTTAAAAAGGAGCAAGATATGGTTAAAGGAGCACTATCCTAAAAAACTGTAAATTGTAAAATACATACATATAAAAAGTACATTTCTACCAGAGCAAAACAAACTATAAGTTGTTTTTTTTCCTATGTTGTTGTCACTTACAGTAGGCAGTGAAAAGCTGTCAGGTCTGACAGATTTTGGACTAGTCCATATTCTCATGTAAGATCCTCAGTATTAACCTTATTCTTTACAAAAGCACTCCCTGGAAAGGATCTATGCAAAGATGTCAGCCAGTAGCCCTAACCATTTTGCACACTATTCTGGCAGTTAGACTAGGCAGATGCATTTAAGTAAGTGCTTTTGTAAATAAAGACATAATAATAATAATAATAATAATAATAATAATAATAATAATAATAATAATAATAATAATAATAATAATAATAATAATAATAATAATAATAATAATAATAATAATATTAATAATAATAAAAACATGAGGAGATGGGCTAGTTCAAAATCTTACCAATTTTCACTATCTACAGTAAGTGACAGTAAAATAGTAAAAAGGTAATTTATAGTGCGTTTTACTGTAAAAGAAATGTACATTTCATGTGTATGTATTTTAAATTTTACAATTTTTCAAGATAGTTTTCATTTAAGCAGGCATGGTCAGAAGAGCCCATTTCCGTTTCCGGGACAATTCCGCATTCCGTCATACTGAAATTCCGCTACCGTTTTATTCCGATGGTATTCCGGAGCTGTTCTCTCTTTCTCTCTCTCTCTCTCTCTCTCTCTATATATATATATATATATCCTCTTATATCATCCAGTAGGGAATTGCAGATTTTCAAAACAGCAAAAAGTACAAATCCTTAATCATGCTACTTTTTCTATTGAATTGATCATAATGGTAGTATGGTTTATGTTAGGCAAGCTTTACCATGTAGTGTGGTTCATGGTCTAGAGGGTAAGACAGATACCTAGTACCTACTACACACTGCATCCTGGGTTCAAATCCCAGCTATGGTATATAAGCATGCTTTTCAAAAATTACAAATCCTTAATCATGCTACTTTTTCTATTGAATTGATCATAATAGTAGTATGGTTTATGCTAGGCAAGCTTTACCATGTAGTGTGATTCATGGTCTAGAGGGTAAGACAGATACCTAGTACCTACTACACACTGCATCCTGGGTTCAAATCCCAGCTATGGTATATAAGCATGCTTTTCATAAAGTACCAATCCTTAATCATGCTACTTTTTCTATTGAATTGATCATAATGGTAGTATGGTTTATGCTAGGCAAGCTTTACCATGTAGTGTGGTTCATGGTCTAGAGGGTAAGACAGATACCTAGTACCTACTACACACTGCATCCTGGGTTCAAATCCCAGCTATGGTATATAAGCTGTTTTGAAAATCTGCAATTCCCTACTGGATGATATGAGAGAGAGAGAGAGAGAGAGAGAGAGAGAGAGAGAGAGAGAGATTGTGTTATTCTGGAAAATTCTGTCGGAATTATAAAATTTCCGCGGAATTCCGTTTGAGAGGTATAGGAATTCCGGTTGCACTACCGGAATTAAGCTAATGCCGGCCGGAATCGCGGAATTTTCCGAGCATCCCTAGATTTAAGTGGTTTAAATTCTTTTGTATATAACAAAAAAAAAATAACACATGTGGGTTGATGATTATGTAACTTTATTTGATGAATAGAAATGCTACAACAAAATCATGAACAACATAACTAAATTCATAATCTTACATTTTTTAGAATGCACAGGGGAAGCAATACCTCTGGAAGTATCTACTTTCTGTGCTTACAAAAATGAATAGGAGACCATAAATAACCCACTTAAAGGTCCTTGGGCAAAAGAAAAGCTGCATTTATTTCGTATTCACGGTTTATCATGGGTATCAAATGTAGCTCGGAGCTCACCTACCCGACTCATTAGTTCCAGTCTTTGTTAGAAATATAGAATGTTCAGTGGCTAATGCTCAGGACAATGGAACAGGTGAGAGAGTTTCAAATCATTCATCTGGGGAAATAGCATTGTTTTGTCCAGCTGTCTAAGGGTCACTTTGAAAACAGAAAGCACTCAAGGGATTCTGGCAGCTAGGAAGAAACTGGCTGAACCTGACACCACTGATTCTAACAATACACTATCTATGGTATAGAATGTTTTATTGTTGAACGCCGCAATGGCAAAATCACACATGAGAACTTATTCAGTGCTCCTGTTGAATTCAGACTCCCAGCCAAGGTTTAGAGAATCTTATACTGGTGTTTAAGGAACAATCTCATTAAGTTGTATTTGAAGCAAAACAACTTAATACCATTGTGATGTCATTCAAACATACAAAAAAAACCTGTGCCCATCCTACTCAGACCAAATATCGAAGAAAGGGAGGAGCAAAGGGATAGGACCAAATCAAATGCAAATCAGTATTGACATTTGCATTTGAATCTTGAGGATTTTTAGGGGGTTGGCTTCATTTTAGAAAGTTGCAGCATTTTTTGAGAACTAAGATCCTCCATTTTATTTAGCAGTGTTTGCTGCTGTATCTTATGTGTTGCTGCTAGTGCAAGCTTTGAGTGCAAGAGTTAATACTGATTTGCATTGTAATGTCATAAACATATGGGCCCAGCCCAGGCCCATATGCAATTAACTTTTTCTCCTGAGTTTTCTCCTAGGTGATATTTTCAAACTTGTCAATAAAATGCCTTTTAAGCAACCAAGCAGCAAAAAAATACTCAAAATAATTTTGATATTTCCATTCCACCGACTTTTTTGTACTTCTTCAGTAGCAGAATTCTGAAAATGTATTTTAAATAGAAGAAGATGAAAATGTATCTCCTAGGAGAAAAGAAGATACTATTTTTAATGCCCTATTATACAGTCAGAAACAATTGTATTTTTTTAAAAAGTTGCTGGATGGCCAATGGGGAAATGGGACGTCTGAAGGGTCTGCTGTTCATGGATGAAGGCTACTGACTATGGATAAAGGCTGCTTGATACACGGAGAGGTATGTGTTGTAGAAGTGAAATGTTGCACATATGGAGGGAAGCTGCCTGATATGTTCAGTGGTATGAGGTACGGAGGTGGCACTTAATATGTGTACAGGAACTACTGACTATGAAGTGTTGCTGCTAGAAACAGATGCTAGATACTGGTTATGAGACCAGGTATGCTGCTTGGCCCAGGCAAACCAAACCACAGAGGCCTGTCAGTGTTTTCTGTATTACAGGTGCTGTGAGGAGATAAGATTACCTTCTAGAAGAAGCTGTTGTGGAGCAGAAGTTGAGCTGTGAGCCAATCAGCTGCGGCCTGAAGATGATTGGAGCAAGTTCTTTCCCTCCAGCAGAAGCTTGGCCAATCAGCTGCTTGGTTGGAGTTTATAAAAAGTATTTCTGCTAGAGATTCCCAGACACTTGGGACAGAGCTGTGCAGCTGCCTGCCCACCCTTCCCTACAATAAGTATTGTCATTTGGGGGATGTTATGGACTTTTAAAGGACTTTCTGTTTTTTGAGTGTGGGATTGATTGGGTCCACTGACCATCAATCTGTGTCTGGTAATTTTTGGGTTGAGTCTGGTTTAAAGATATAATAAATTAATAAAAACAATGGTTTAACAAATAAACAAAGTAAAGTAACTGGATAAAGTTAAAATAAAGTTGAACAACGGTTGTAACTCCCCAATAAAAAAAGACAGCGGCCTGTTAAACTGCAAAGTCTTGTGTCCATGTTTTTATTTTAAGGGTTAAGTAAATATGAGATATGTTGGTATGAATATGCAAAAGTAATGTCAAATGCAGTCCCAAGAAGGATACTGCTGGTTCCATGAAGGTACTTCCAAAGGTCTACGGGATATATATAGGGATAACTAGTTATGAGTAAAAAATGCTACTCAGTATGGATGGTGGTTATCAATTGTGTGATTGTGTAAATTTTACACAATTTGTTTAACTAAATTCCGGTAAACTTAACGTGCTATCAGCACCTATTAGAGGACTATCTAACTATCATGTTAGCTAACTATCATGAAAAATTATAAAACTTAAAACACAGACATATAAAATATTCATGTCTCCCATAGTAAAATGCACTGTAAAATACTTATTTTGTATGTTGCTGTCACCTATACGAGATAGTAAAAAGGTGACAGATCTGACCGATTTTGGACTAGTTTATCTCCTCATGGGGTATTTTCAATAGCACCTCTATTCTTTTCAAAAGCACTTCTAGGATAGAATCTATACAAAGTTGCCGGCTCACTTGTTTACTTCTTGGCACACTATTTTGGCAGTTGGACTAAGCAACTGTCATTCAGTAAGTGCTTTAGTAAATAAAGAAATATCTGATACCTATGCATTTTAAAGAGGAACTCCAATAAAAAAGTGCTTCATTTTTACAATAACTATGTATAAATGATTTAGTCACTGATTGCCCATTGTAAAAACTTTTAAATCCCTGATTTACATTCTGACATTTATCACATGGTGACATTTTTACTGCTGGCAGGTGATGTAGCTGCTGCTTGCTGTTTTGGCAGTTGGAAACAGCTGTAAACAGCTACTGTATTTCCCACAATGCAACAAGGTTCACAGACAGGAAACTGCCAGGAGTACCATGTTCCTCAGAGTTTCTTGTGGGAAGGGTTTCACCACAATATCAGCCATACAGAGCCCTCTGATGATCACTTTGTGAAAAGGAATAGATTTCTCATGTAAAAGGGGGTATCAGCTACTGATTGGGATGAAATTTGATTCTTGGTCACGGTTTCTCTTTAAGTCTTGCAATTTTTCAAAATAGTTCCTCTTTAAAGAGACTCTGTAACATCAAAAACATCCCCTGGGGGATACTCACCTCGGGTGGGGGAAGCCTCGGGATCCTAATGAGGCTTTCCACGCCGTCCTCTGTCCCACGGGGGTCTCGCTGCAGCCCTCCGAACAGCCGGCGACAGACCCGACTGTCAATTCAATATTTACCTTTGCTGGCTCCAGCAGGGGCGCTGTGGCTGCTTTTGGCTCCGAAGTAGACGGAAATACCCGATCTCAGTCGGGTCCACTCTACTGCGCAGGCTCCGGAAACTTGCGCCTGCGCAGTAGAGCAGACCCGACGGCGATCGGGTATTTCCGCCTACTTCGGAGCCGACAGCCGTCAGAGCGCCTGCGCAGGAGCCGTGAAGGTAAATAATGACGTCATCTTGTACGGAGGGCCGCAGCGAGACCCCTAAGGGATGGAGGACGGCGTGGGAAGCCTCATTAGGATCCTGAGGCTTCCCCCACCCGAGGTGAGTACCCCCCAGCGGACGTTTTGATGTTACAGATTCTCTTTAAGCTTACTGAGCTTTTGTGAATATACCTCATAGTCCCTCATGACTTCAGACTGAAGGGGAGGAACGTGAGCAAACAGTTGGATATTGCTAAGGTAGAAATAAAAAGTTGTGAATTGATATAGCTGGTGTTGTTTCATTTTATTTTGTTACTAACTGCATTTGTTTAGCAAAATGTTTTGATACATAAATAATGTAAAGTCATTTTCCATTCAATGCAATGAAGAAAACCCTAAATTAGAGTAGGTAGGAAAAAAACCCGCTTTCCCAGCTCTTTACGCCAATATGAAAAATTGAATACTGAAACAAACAGCACGCTTCAAAGTAGGAAGTGCGCAAAATAAAAGATAGCAAAAAGTTTAATCAATCACATAGCTACTCCTTCACACAGCTTTCCCTTTTGTCTTATTATAGTGTATACAGTCTACACAGTACTACATTTCTGCCTCATCTATCTCTGGATAAAACACTTATTAACTTGGCCGTGGACCACCAAGCTGAGCGTTCTAATTAACCGGAGGGAGATGCAGAAGGAATTTCAGGGAGCATTTTTTTTTATGCAGGAGAAAAGACAATACTCACTCCGACTCAGTCTGGCACCACAGAGATCTGAGTGCCGTGTATTCCTGTCAGCTCCACTCCCTTTCTCTTAAATGTTGGCAGGTAGCGCAGACATAACAAATCTTTCTGAAGCAGACACAAAAAGAATCCTCCTTTTAAGAACAGCCTCAGTAATTTCATTTTTTATGTGATGGTGGATAAATGAAATGTGCTTATTTAACTTGCTTTTCTAGCTAGTTTGAAAACTGGCAGCTGCCAGCTACAGTCAGCCAGGCCTTCGGCTGCAACATTATCATACGGGATGGTGGATTCATGGAACTGCTACTCAGCAGACAAGGGAGGCCTAGGATCAAAACAGAGGTAAACAGACAGTCGGAATTTGGCAGTGACCACAGGGCACACATACTGTAGGTACTTGAAGGATTGCCAGTTATCTTTTGCAGTTCTTAGTTGTGTGCACTAAATGTTTCTTTATTTGTGAATAGACATGGGCAAAGTTTTGACCCAAGTCAGGAAGATTGCCAGTGGGTGGATGTTTGCAGGGTGAACAAATCCGCCCTTCCTGGCAGCTGGTGAAAAGTACTTTTGAATTCCATACTTACATTTTGCTTTTGTATCAAGAGTCCTATTTCAATTTCCAACTACCATTACTATTATTATGATGGATTTATTTAGCCCTGACATTTTCCACAGCACTATACAGAGTAATGATATTTTGCTGACTAAGGTCAGTCTCTTAATAGATATTCGAGCTGTAAAAGAAAAAGTTAAAGGGACACTCCTGCAAACAATTTTAAAATTTTATGTAAAGGTAACGGAAACACATACAAACAAGAAGTATGTTACGTCCAGAGTAAAATGAGCTATAAATTACTTTTCTTCTATGTTGCTGTCAGTTGCGGTAGTTAGTAGACATCTGATGGAACTGACAGGTTTTTAACTAGTCCATCTCTTTATGGGGGATTCTCAGTATTTACTTTTATTCTTTACAAACGCACTTCCTGAAAAGTATCTATACAAAGAAACAGCCCCTCACCACCACAACCACCACCTATTTGCTGACTTTTCTGGCAGTTGGACTGAACAACTGCCATTCATTAAGTGCTTTAGTAAGTAAAAAAAAACCCTAAGAATCCTCCATGAGGAGATGGGCTTGTCCAAAACCTGTCAGTTCTGTCAGATTTCTACTACCTTCTTTAAGTGACAGCGACATAGGGAAAAAATAAGTTATAGGCCATTTTACTTTGGAAGAAACATACTTTTCATTTTATTGCTAAGGTGTGAAAATATCACCTAGGAGAAAACTTAGGTGGAAAAGTGAATTGCATATGGGCCCGGGTCTCTTTAAGGTGTTCCTATGTCTTGACTCAAGGGCACCATGGGCCATATGCAATTCACTTTTTCACCTTAGTTTTCTCCTAAGTGATATTTTTAAACTTGTCAATAAAATGCCTTTTAAGCCACCAGAAAACAAGAAAATGCTAAAAATAATTTTGATAGTTCTTTTTCACCTACTTTTTGGTACTTTCTTAGTTGAAAAGTGCTGGAAAGTTATTTAAAACCGAAGATGAAAAGTGATCTCCTAGGAGAAAACTCAGGTGAAAAAGAGAATTGCATATGGCCCCAGGTTTGCAGAATGTTTAGCTAACAGATGTTTCAATAAAAATGTATTGGAAAATAAAAGAGAGCATTTTCTATTGCAAAGCTTTTTCTGAAATAAAGCTTCCAACATACATATTTTTAGATGCTGAGCCTGATTTGCTAAGGTAAGGAATCCCCAAAAACAGGAAAAAAAAGTGCTTCAACTTAGTACAGTCTCACATGATTGCTAGGTGTAATGCCTATACAAAGCAAAGGAGATAGTCACACCCACAATAATTAAAAGGCATCAGGCAAGTGGCAGCAATATACAGAAAAAGCAAGACACTACATTGTTCTCTAGATCGGGTCACCAGCGCAGTGTTGCTAATAATATCTAATATTATCTCCCTGAATTTAAAATCTATAATGATAATGGCTTGGCTGGTTTCACAGCCATAAAAGCTGTCACGTTGCATCAAAATGTCACCACAGTTCATTTTGTTTCTGATTCTGAACTATCCGTTTGGCTGCTGAGTTAAATCTAAAGACTATGTTGCACAGTACTGTACTAGGATACATTTAATCAGCCAGACATTAGAGTTGGGCCGAACCTCCGATTTTGGGTTCGCGAACCGGGTTCGCGAACTTCCGCGGAAGGTTCGGTTCGCGTTAAAGTTCGCGAACCGCAATAGACTTCAGATGCGAACTTTGAAAAAAAAAAAATTATGCTGGCCACAAAAGTGATGGAAAAGATGTTTCAAGGGGTCTAACACCTGGAGGGGGGCATGGCGGAGTGGGATACATGCCAAAAGTCCCCGGGAAAAATCTGGATTTGACGCAAAGCAGCGTTTTAAGGGCAGAAATTACATTGAATGCTAAATGACAGGCCTAAAGTGCTTTAAAACATCTTGCATGTGTATACATCAATCAGGTAGTGTAATTAAGGTACTGCTTCACACTGACACACCAAACTCACCGTGTAACGCACCGCAAACAGCTGTTTGTGTAGTGACGGCCGTGCTGGACTGGTGCGCACCATGGCGAGAGTGCAGGTTTTGGTGGCTTTACAGCCCATATGGTCGCCTGGCTGATGTAGCTGAATGACAGAACAGTGACTGTCCAGCTGATCAAATTTGGTCTGACCACAATGAAGCAAAGACCTTATTATCTTTTTTGTGCCCCCCGAGACACTCATCTAGGCGCCGGTCATTGCTTCATTGTGATACGCAAGCCCCTTCACCATGGCAAGGTAATGATCACGAAGGGGAATGGGCGCATGTACATGCCTTTTCTTTTGTTGTTGCAGCTGCCCCCAGTGCAGCCAGAAAAATTAGGCAGTCATGTACACGCACCAGAAAAATTATTACAGCGGCCGCTGCTAGCAGCGGCCTAAAAAATTCAGCAATCCGCCTGGAGTCCCGGACCCTGTTGGTGGTGGCGGAGAAGGTAGTCAAGCGGCCTGCAGGCAGACATGCTGTGTGGAGGGACTGGGAGCGACTTAGTCTTCTTGGGGCAGGCCAGGCAGCCAGTCACACGGCGTGCAGGCAGAGATGCTGTGTGTGCGGGGACTGACTTAGTCTTGGGGCGAGCAGCAGCCCTCCGGGATCCATGCCTCATTCATTTCGATAAAGGTGAGGTACTTAACACTTTTGTGACTTAGGCGACTTCTCTTCTCAGTGACAATGCCTCCAGCTGCGCTGAAGGTCCTTTCTGACTGGACGCTTGCGGCAGGGCAGGAGAGAAGTTGGATGGCAAATTGGGACAGCTCTGGCCACAGGTCAAGCCTGCGCACCCAGTAGTTCAGGGGTTCCTCATCGCTGTTCACAGCAGTGCCTACATCCACATTTAAGGCCAGGTAGTCGGCTACCTGCCGTTCCAGGCGTTGGTGGAGGGTGGATCCGGAAGGGCTACGGCGAGGCGTTGGACTAAAGAACGTCCGCATGTCCGACATCACCATGAGATCGCTGGAGCGTCCTGTCTTTGACTGCGTGGACACGGGAGGAGGATTAGTGGCAGTGGTACCTTGCTGGCGTTGTGCTGTCACATCACCCTTAAAGGCATTGTAAAGCATAGTTGACAGCTGGTTCTGCATGTGCTGCATCCTTTCCACCTTCAGGTGAGTTGGTAACAGGTCCGCAACTTTGTGCCTGTACCGAGGGTCTAGTAGTGTGGCCACCCAGTACAGCTCATTCCCCTTGAGGTTTTTTATACGGGGGTCCCTCAACAGGCAGGACAGCATAAAAGACTACATCTGCACAAAGTCGGATCCAGTACCCTCCATCTCCTCTTGCTCTTCCTCAGTGACGTCATGTAAGTTAACCTCCTCCCCCCAGCCGCGAACAATACCACGGGAAGGTACCACAGGCCTGCTGCGGGTGTTCTCCTGCCGCGGTCCCCTCCTCCTCCCCCAAAGAAACACCTTGCTCATCATCCTCTGAGTCTGACTCATCTTCTGCACACGACTTCTCTTCTTCCTCCTCCTCCCCCCTCTGTGCTGCCGCAGGTGTTGAGGAAACAGCTGGGTCTGATGAAAATTGGTCCCATGCCTGTTCCTGCCGTAACGGTTCCTGGTCACGCTCATTCGCAGCTTCATCCGCCACTCTACGCACAGCACGCTCCAAGAAGTAAGCGTAGGGAATTAAGTCGCTGATGGTGCCCTCACTGCGGCTCACCAGGTTGGTCACCTCCTCAAACGGCCGCATGAGCCTGCATGCATTTTTCATCAGTGTCCAGTTGTCGGGCCAGAACATCCCCATCTTCCCAGACTGTTTCATTCTACTGTAGTTGTAGAGGTAGTGGGTGACGGCTTTCTTCTGTTCTAGCAGGCGGGAGAACATGAGCAGGGTCGAATTCCAGCGAGTCGGGCTATCGCAAATGAGGCGTCTCACCGGCATGTTGTTTTTCCGCTGAATTTCCGCAAAGCGTGCCATGGCTGTGTAAGACCGCCTCAAATGCCCACAGAACTTCCTGGCCTGCTACAGGACAGCCGCTAAGCCAGGGTGCTTTGCCACAAATCTTTGAACAACTAGATTCATGACATGTGCCATGCAGGGTATGTGTGTCAGCTTCCCCATATGCAAAGCGGCAAGCAGATTGCTGCCGTTGTCGCACACCATGTTGCCTATCTCCAGGTGGTGCGAGGTCAGCCACTCATCCACCTGTTTCTTAAGAGCAGCCAGGAGAGCTGCTCCAGTGTGACTCTCCGCTTTGAGACAAGACATGTCTAAGATGGCGTGACACCGTCGTACCTGGCATGCAGCATAGGCCCTGCGGAGCTGGGGCTGTGTAGCTGGAGAGGAGAACTGCCACTCAGCCAAGGAGGAGGAGGACAGCGAAGAGCATGTAGCAGGAGGAGAGGAGGTGGCAGGAGGCCTGCCTGCAAGCCGTGGAGGTGTCACAATTTGGTCTGCTGCGCCCTGCTTGCCATCGTTCACCACCAGGTTGACCCAATGGGCTGTGTACGTAATGTAGCAGCCCTGCCCGTGCTTGGCAGACCAGGCATCCGTTGTCAGGTGTACCCTTGACCCAACGCTCTTCGCAAGAGATGACACCACTTGCCTCTCAACTTCACGGTGCAGTTGGGGTATGGCCTTTCTCGAAAAATAAGTGCGGCCTGGCATCTTCCACTGCGGTGTTCCGATGGCCACAAATTTACGGAAGGCCTCAGAGTCCACCAGCCGGTATGGTAACAGCTGCCGAGCTAACAGTTCCTCCACGCCAGCTGTCAGACGCCGGGCAAGGGTGTGACTGGCCGAAATTGGCTTCTTCCGCTCAAACATTTCCTTCACGGACACCTGACTGCTGCTGTGGGCAGAGGAGCAGGAACCGCTCAAGGGCAGAGGCGGAGTGGAGGAGGGTGCCTGTGAAGGTGGAAGGGAGAAAGCGGCAGAAGCAGATGATGCACTTGAAGGAGGAAGAGGAGAAGGAGGGTGACTTTTCTTTTGTGTGCTGCTGCTGCTTTTGCTCAGGTGGCCATCCCATTGCTGTTTGTGCCTTTTCTCCAGGTGCCTTCGTAAGGCACTTGTCCCTACGTGAGTGTTGGCCTTTCCACGGCTCAATTTTTGTTGGCAGAGCGAACAGATGGCTTTGCTCCGATCTGAGGCACACACATTAAAAAATTTCCACACCGCTGAGCCACCCTGGGATGTGGGCACTATGGGGACCTCAGCAGCTGATGCTGAAGGGCAAGTTGGCTGGCTGTACATAGGTGGCGATACATGGTGCCGGACACTGCCACCAGCTGTTTCTGACGAAGAGCTGCCCCAGCTTCTTTCAGCAACTTCTCTCCTCCTACTACTCTCTGACTCCCCCTCTGAACTGTCCCCCTCTTCATCTCCTCTATTGGGAACATACAGAGGATCCCTATCATCGTCATCATCGTAATCATCCTGCCCAGCTTCGCTTGCCTCAGACAAATCCAAACATGCACCATCAGTAGGTCCTTCATCCTCCTTACACGTTACATCCATAGTGTTGCCGCACAACTCAGACATATGAGCTGGTGAAAATTCATCTGGCTGTAACAACAATGGCTGTGCATCAGTGATTTCAACACTAAATAATTCTTGCGAAGTGTCAAATGCAGCGGAAGTGGTGCTAGTAGTAGCGCTGGTGGCTGAGCAAGATGAGGTGTTCTGTGTCGCTAAATACTCAACCACGTCCTGACAATCTTGGGAGGTGATGGGACGTGCCTTCTTCCGAGCACTGTACTGTGGGCCAGGTCCACACGAAATTACATTTACACGACCTCGCGCAGACCTGCCAGGTGGCCTTCCTCTGGCTCTGGCACTACCTCTTCCTCTACCTGTTTTGTCCACATCGGGTATGCACGGAGTGGTATATCACACTGCGTGCACTCACGTAGGTAGGTGGGTTCACTTAACTGCACAGGTATGCGCACTGATGCGGTGGGTTCACTGAACAGAACAGGTATACAGTGGTGGGTTCACAGAACAGGTATGCAGTGGCAGGTTCACTGAACAGAACAGGTATGCAGTGGCGGGTTCACTGAACAGTACAGGTATACAGTGGCGGGTTCACAGAACAGGTATGCAGTGGCAGGTTCACTGAACAGAACAGGTATGCAGTGGCGGGTTCACTGAACACAACAGGTATGCAGTGGCGGGTTCACTGAACAGTACAGGTATGCAGTGGCGGGTTCACTGAACAGTACAGGTATACAGTGGCGGGTTCACTGAACACAACAGGTATGCAGTGGCGGGTTCACTGAACAGAACCGGTATACAGTAGCGGCTCCACTGAACAGAACCGGTATACAGTGGCGGGTTCACTGAACAGAACAGGTATACAGTGGCAGGTTCACTGAACACAACAGGTATGCAGTGGTGGGTTCACTGAACAGAACAGGTATACAGTGGCGGGTTCACAGAACAGAACAGGTATACAGTAGTGGGTCCACTGAACAGGACAGGTATGCAGTGGCGGGTTCACTGAACACAACAGGTATGCAGTGGCGGGTTCACTGAACAGTACAGGTATACAGTGGCGGGTTCACAGAACAGAACAGGTATAAAGTAGCGGGTCCACTGAACAGAACAGGTATGCAGTGGCGGGTTCACTGAACAGTACAGGTATACAGTGGCGGGTTCACAGAACAGGTATGCAGTGGCAGGTTCACTGAACAGAACAGGTATGCAGTGGCGGGTTCACTGAACAGTACAGGTATACAGTGGCGGGTTCACAGAACAGGTATGCAGTGGCGGGTTCACTGAACAGGTATACAGTGGCGGGTTCACTGAACAGAACAGGTATACAGTGGCAGGTTCACTGAACACAACAGGTATGCAGTGGCGGGTTCACTGAACAGTACAGGTATACAGTGGTGGGTTCACAGAACAGGTATGCAGTGGCAAGTTCACTGAACAGAACAGGTATGCAGTGGCGGGTTCACTGAACAGGTATACAGTGGCGGGTTCACTGAACAGAACAGGTATACAGTGGCAGGTTCACTGAACACAACAGGTATGCAGTGGCGGGTTCACTGAACAGTACAGGTATACAGTGGCGAGTTCACAGAACAGGTATGCAGTGGCAGGTTCACTGAACAGAACAGGTATGCAGTGGCGGGTTCACTGAACAGTACAGGTATACAGTGGCGGGTTCACAGAACAGGTATGCAGTGGCGGGTTCACTGAACAGGTATACAGTGGCGGGTTCACTGAACAGAACAGGTATACAGTGGCAGGTTCACTGAACACAACAGGTATGCAGTGGCGGGTTCACTGAACAGTACAGGTATACAGTGGTGGGTTCACAGAACAGGTATGCAGTGGCAAGTTCACTGAACAGAACAGGTATGCAGTGGCGGGTTCACTGAACAGTACAGGTATACAGTGGCGGGTTCACAGAACAGGTATGCAGTGGCAGGTTCACTGAACAGAACAGGTATGCAGTGGCGGATTCACTGAACACAACAGGTATGCAGTGGCGGGTTCACTGAACAGTACAGGTATGCAGTGGCGGGTTCACTGAACAGTACAGGTATACAGTGGCGGGTTCACTGAACACAACAGGTATGCAGTGGCGGGTTCACTGAACAGAACCGGTACACAGTAGCGGCTCCACTAAACAGAACAGGTATGCAGTGGCGGGTTCACTGAACAGTACAGGTATACAGTGGTGGGTTCACAGAACAGGTATGCAGTGGCAGGTTCACTGAACAGAACAGGTATGCAGTGGCGGGTTCACTGAACAGTACAGGTATACAGTGGCGGGTTCACAGAACAGGTATGCAGTGGCAGGTTCACTGAACAGAACAGGTATGCAGTGGCGGGTTCACTGAACACAACAGGTATGCAGTGGCGGGTTCACTGAACAGTACAGGTATGCAGTGGCGGGTTCACTGAACAGTACAGGTATACAGTGGCGGGTTCACTGAACACAACAGGTATGCAGTGGCGGGTTCACTGAACAGAACCGGTATACAGTAGCGGCTCCACTGAACAGAACCGGTATACAGTGGCGGGTTCACTGAACAGAACAGGTATACAGTGGCAGGTTCACTGAACACAACAGGTATGCAGTGGCGGGTTCACTGAACAGAACAGGTATACAGTGGCGGGTTCACAGAACAGAACAGGTATACAGTAGCGGGTCCACTGAACAGGACAGGTATGCAGTGGTGGGTTCACTGAACACAACAGGTATGCAGTGGCGGGTTCACTGAACAGTACAGGTATACAGTGGCGGGTTCACAGAACAGAACAGGTATAATGTAGCGGGTCCACTGAACAGAACAGGTATGCAGTGGCGGGTTCACTGAACAGTACAGGTATACAGTGGCGGGTTCACAGAACAGGTATGCAGTGGCAGGTTCACTGAACAGAACAGGTATGCAGTGGCGGGTTCACTGAACAGGTATACAGTGGCGGGTTCACTGAACAGAACAGGTATACAGTGGCAGGTTCACTGAACACAACAGGTATGCAGTGGCGGGTTCACTGAACAGTACAGGTATACAGTGGCGGGTTCACAGAACAGGTATGCAGTGGCAGGTTCACTGAACAGAACAGGTATGCAGTGGCGGGTTCACTGAACAGTACAGGTATACAGTGGCGGGTTCACAGAACAGGTATGCAGTGGCGGGTTCACTGAACAGGTATACAGTGGCGGGTTCACTGAACAGAACAGGTATACAGTGGCAGGTTCACTGAACACAACAGGTATGCAGTGGCGGGTTCACTGAACAGTACAGGTATACAGTAGTGGGTTCACAGAACAGGTATGCAGTGGCAGGTTCACTGAACAGAACAGGTATGCAGTGGCGGGTTCACTGAACAGTACAGGTATACAGTGGCGGGTTCACAGAACATGTATGCAGTGGCAGGTTCACTGAACAGAACAGGTATGCAGTGGCGGATTCACTGAACACAACAGGTATGCAGTGGCGGGTTCACTGAACAGTACAGGTATGCAGTGGCGAGTTCACTGAACAGTACAGGTATACAGTGGCGGGTTCACTGAACACAACAGGTATGCAGTGGCGGGTTCACTGAACAGAACCAGTATACAGTAGCGGCTCCACTGAACAGAACAGGTATGCAGTGGCGGGTTCACTGAACAGTACAGGTATACAGTGGCGGGTTCACTGAACAGAACAGGTATACAGTAGCGGGTCCACTGAACAGAACAGGTATGCAGTGGCGGGTTCACTGAACAGTACAGGTATACAGTGGCGGGTTCACAGAACAGGTATGCAGTGGCAGGTTCACTGAACAGAACAGGTATGCAGTGGCGGGTTCACTGAACAGGTATACATTGGCGTGTTCACTGAACAGAACAGGTATACAGTGGTGGGTCCACTGAACAGAACAGTTATGCAGTGGCGGGTTCACAGAACAGGTATGCAGTGGCAGGTTCACTGAACACAACAGGTATGCAGTGGCGGGTTCACTGAACAGGTATACAGTGGCGGGTCCACTGAACAGAACAGGTATGCAGTGGCAGGTTCACTGAACACAACAGGTATGCAGTGGTGGGTTCACAGAACAGGTATGCAGTGGTGGGTTCACAGAACAGGTATGCAGTGGTGGGTTCACAGAACAGGTATGCAGTGGTGGGTTCACTGAACAGGTATGCAGTGGTGGGTTCACTGAACAGGTATGCAGTGGTGGGTTCACAGTACAGGTATGCAGTGGTGGGTTCACAGAACAGGTATGCAGTGTTGGGTTCACTGAACAGGTATGCAGTGGTGGGTTCACAGTACAGGTATGCAGTGGTGGGTTCACAGAACAGGTATGCAGCCAGGAACAAGCTAAGCCTAACTAATCTTTCCCTATGAGAGACAGTCTGCAGCAGCTCGCCCTACTCTCACTAATGCAGGCACACGAGTGACCGTAATGGCCGCCACTGCGTGCCTTATATAAGGGGGGTGGGGCTCCAGGGGCTAGTGTAGCCTAATTGGCTACACTGGGCCTGCTGACTGTGATGTAGAGGGTCAAAGTTGACCCTCCATGTGCATTATGGGGCGAACCGAACTTCCGCAAAGGTTCGCCTGCGGGACGCGAACGCGAACCACGGAAGTTCGCATGGAACCGTTCGCAGGCGAACCGTCCGGCCCAACTCTACCAGACATGGCCAGACCTGGATTACATCACAGAAGCCTGTAGGACAGTCTTTCTCAACCAGGGTTCCTTGAGTACTCTGCAGGGGTTCCATGGCATTTTCCTCTGTATAATAGAGCACATATAATAGGAGTATCAGAATATTAATGATATGTAATTTATATTAATAATAATGAATAAGAAAGCACTGTAATAAGAAGACAGTATGATGAGTGGCAGTGTAATAGGGGTAGTGAAATAAACAGCCACACCTATTTTTAAAGACCAGGCCTCCAGCAAAATAAATACAGGGGTTTCTCGAGATCCAACATTTATTTGCAGGGGTACCTTGAGAATCAAAAATTATTTGCAGAGTTCCTCCAGGGTAAAAAGGTTGAGAAAGGCTGCTATAGGCACATATAGGCACAATAGACTTTGCAATCCATGAACCTACAAACACCCACCAAACTGCACCACAAGTTTGTTGGCTAGCCTGGCTGTCACTTCTCCCTTTCTTCCCTTGCCAATGATAGGTAGCTACAGGTGCCCCTTAATATTAGGTTTATCGGTACAAGGATATAGTATAATAACTTGAAGAACGTTTAGAAAGTGTAAATGCAAAAAAGTACAAAACGTTTTATTAATCCCAAAAGGCAAAAATGTGCAAATTCATCCATATATTGTAATCTTCAGGAAATAAATTCCATATCAAAAAGTGACATATGTAGAACAATGGTTAACATCGAGACGCCTTGAAACTTTCTAGAGTTTCTTCAAGTGTTTTTATACTATATCCTTGTACTGATATACATGTAACAAAGGTGGTGTGGCACACCTCCAAGGATATGTTTTTTTACATTTGTTTTCTCCTTGTAAGCAAATTACAGCCTTAGTATTAGGTAGCCAGAGGTATCCTCGGTATTAAGTAGCTAGAGACGTGCCTCCAAGTATTAGATAGCTAGGGGGGCCTCAACTGAAGGGAGATCTGGTCAGGGAAAAGCCGAAACCCGGGTGAGTAACCTCTCATTTACTCTCTGCTTGGAACTCTGCACAGATAAGGCAGGAAAGAAGCACTTGGGGAGTAGAGAGAGCCACTTTTCCATCATCAGGCGCCTGTAGGCACATGCCTACAGTGCCTTATGGTAAATCCAGCCCTGGACATGGCACAACACAGTGGGATTGGAAGTGCTTATTGGCATTGTTTTTTTATGGTTCTAGTTCTAGGTCCATCATTGGGCATAAAATCTAGGTAAGACTACCTCCCAGTACCTTTGACTGACTCTTTAAACCTATCAGTTGTCAGAGAATTCATAGGGCCTGATTCACAAAGCGGTGCTAACAGTTAGCACCCTGGTGAAAAGCCCTTTATCACGCCTAAACTCTGTTTAGGCATGATAAGTTTAGGTGTGATAAGTTTAGGTGTGATAAGTTTAGGCATGATAAGTTTAGGTGTGATAAGTTTTTAGGCGTGATAAGTTTAAGCACCAACTGGGTTAGCACCGCAGTGCACAGCGTTAGTTTTGCGCTAGCAAAGTCTGGTGCACTTTGCATAGAGTTTAATGGTGCTGCTTTGCGTGCGGGACTTTGCATGCGATCTAAACTTATCTAAACTTAGCATGCCTAAACTTAGCATGCCTATACTTAGCATGCCTAAATTTATCATGCCTAAACTTATCATGCCTAAACTGAGTTTAGGCATGATAAAAATGGTTATCACGCTTTAAGTCTCTAACTGGGTTAGCACCGCTTTGTGAATCGAGCCCATAGTCTTCAGTAGTCCCAAAATTGACTGATGAAGAAAAAAATGAAGCTAGGAGATGCAAGGATGCAGGGATCAGTGTAATTTACACACGTGCCACAATCCCCTGATCTCTGCTGAATAGCTTTGTTTAGTGTTGTCCTTTAAACGTAGGAAGTTGACTTGTATAAATGGCTTACCAAGTGTCCCCTATACTGAAAGTCAACATTTCTCTTTCTGAACCCTCAAGTACAAAAACCAAGTTGTTTGTGTTTCATCCTCTTGTTTCAGGAAGTGACTGAGGGGTGAACATATTCTACATACTACACTATACACTCATCGAAAAAGTGAATAGGTTAGTATCCCTGGCCTTTTGTCTTCATGAATTGAAATATATTGTGTAAATACACACAATTTTTTTAATTTTGGTTTGACAAAAATCCAGTCGGACAATTTTTTTTCAATAATCGTTCATAATCGATTTTGCCCATCAATGGAGATTATTTACAACCAATTCCGATCAGAATTATCTGATCGCTCAAATGATTTTTTCGCTAGAAAATGGATCATTAGTGGCCACCTTTAGGAGTAAGTAGTGGGGAGGGGAGAGGTTACTGTTAGGTGTAAGTGGGGGACAGTTAGTGTTAGGAGTATGTAGGGGGTAAGTTAATCTTAGGCATTATTAGGGGCTAAGTGTGAGGATAAGATACATTGATAGCAGAATATCAGTCAAATTATTGATATTCTGCTACTGGCAACAGGCCCAGGCCATTGAAGGTTATTATAGGTAAAACTACTGATATTCTACTATCTGCAATACTTCTGCCCTAATGTACACAACACACAGTTTTCAATATGTATCTATAATAATAGCCAGGGAGAGAGAGAACGAGGGATAGAAGAAAATATGGGCTAATAAGATATATCATATGTTAGTCAACATGAAAATAATGACAATAATACATTCCCTCTCTCTCTCTCTCTCTCTCTCTCTCTCTCTCTCTCTCTCTGTATATATATACAGTATATATACAGAGATATATACAGTGGAGGAAATAATTATTTGACCCCCTCACTGATTTTGTAAGTTTGTCCAATGACAAAGAAATGAAAAGACTCAGAACAGTATCATTTCAATGGTAGGTTTATTTTAACAGTGGCAGATAGCACATCAAAAGGAAAATCGAAAAAATAACCTTAAATAAAAGATAGCAACTGATTTGCATTTCATTGAGTGAAATAAGTTTTTGAACCCCTACCAACCATTAAGAGTTCTGGCTCCCACAGAGTGGTTAGACACTTCTACTCAATTAGTCACCCTCATTAAGGACACCTGTCTTAACTAGTCACCTGTATAATAGACACCAGTCCACAGAATCAATCAAGCAGATTCCAAACTCTCCAACATGGGAAAGACCAAAGAGCTGTCCAAGGATGTCAGAGACAAAATTGTAGACCTGCACAAGGCTGGAATGGGCTACAAAACCATTAGCAAGAAGCTGGGAGAGAAGGTGACAACTGTTGGTGCGATTGTTCGAAAATGGAAGGAGCACAAAATGACCATCAATCGACCTCGCTCTGGGGCTCCACGCAAGATCTCACCTCATGGGGTGTCAATGGTTCTGAGAAAGGTGAAAAAACATCCTAGAACTACACGGGAGGAGTTAGTGAATGACCTCAAATTAGCAGGGACCACAGTCACCAAGAAAACCATTGGAAACACATTACACCGCAATGGATTAAAATCCTGCAGGGCTCGCAAGGTCCCCCTGCTCAAGAAGGCACATGTGCAGGCCCGTCTGAAGTTTGCCAATGAACACCTGAATGATTCTGTGAGTGACTGGGAGAAGGTGCTGTGGTCTGATGAGACCAAAATAGAGCTCTTTGGCATTAACTCAACTCGCTGTGTTTGGAGGAAGAAAAATGCTGCCTATGACCCCCAAAACACCGTCCCCCACCGTCAAGCATGGGGGTGGAAACATTTTGCTTTGGGGGTGTTTTTCTGCTAAGGGCACAGGACAACTTAATCGCATTAACGGGAAAATGGACGGAGCCATGTATCGTGAAATCCTGAACGACAACCTCCTTCCCTCTGCCAGGAAACTGAAAATGGGCCGTGGATGGGTGTTCCAGCACGACAATGACCCAAAACACACAGCAAAGGCAACAAACGAGTGGCTCAAGAAGGAGCACATTAAGGTCATGGAGTGGCCTAGTCAGTCTCCGGACCTTAATCCAATAGAAAACCTATGGAGGGAGCTCAAGCTCAAATCAGAAGGAACCCCATTGGTCTGCTATGGACCAATGGGGCTCCTTGGAGCCCAAATACAAAGATGCTTTAGAGAGCTCTGAGCTATATAGCTCAGAGCTCTGTCGGGTGTGTAGGATGCTAAGTCCCGCCGGCTCTCGCTGCCCTCCCCGCCTCTCCCACATGTCACCTATATACATGCTGGCACCCATGGGTGCCAGCATGTATATGGGTGACAGGTGTGGGCGGAGTGGACGGCGGGAGCCGGCGGGGACTTAGCGTGTATGCGGCGGCCGGCGGGTGAGCGGCGAGTGACGTCGGGTGCGGTGGAGTTACAAAGTAACAAAGTTGTTACATTGTAACAACTTTGTTACATTGTAACTGATTAGTATATTTCCGAGGATATTGCGTGGGAACTGGCTTTTAAAGGGACAGGTAAGTATTAATGGTTAATTAAGAATATTAAAGGACTTTTTTCGTGGTTATGTTTTTTGTTCAATTAAAATACTTTTTCTATGTGTTTGTGTGTTTATTTACTTTTAACTCTTAAAGGAAATGGGTAAGGGGTACAAGTACCTCTATACTCATTTCTCCTGGGAGGGGGGGTGGGCATCTGGGGGACCCCTTTTTAAAGGGGACTCCTAGATGCCACCATGAAAATTTTTTTCCTCTTATTCCCACTGATCCCCTTAATATACCCTGTGAATTTGGTGTTCCTAAATTTTAAGCAGGCTTTGCTATTAACCGTTAAAGTCGGCGGGTTTTTAAATGTACATATTTTTCCTTTGAAACTTTAACATCGATTTTCTCAAAAACTATAAGGTCTTTTTGAAAAATTTTTTTCCTCTTATACCTTCTGATCTCCTTAATATATTCTCCAAATTTGAGGCTCTTAGCACTTAAGGGGGCTTTGCTATTAACCCTTAAAGTCGGCGGCTTTTTTATATTATACGGGAGCGTAATATTACGCGATTACGGCAGACTGTGTAATTTCAATGGGAGTTTACTGTCTTACGCGTAATTTGTTACGCGTAATAACGTAACCTACGGTCTACGCGTAATTAATTACGCGTAATACCGTAACCTTACACGTAACGCTTACGGTGCATTTGTAGTGAATTACGATGCGTAATTACGCTAATGCGTAATTTCGGCCCAGCACTGACACCTAGGCCTTTTAGGTGCAAGATATAAGAGCTGAACATGGAGGGGACAATAACCCACCAGAGCCTACAGACGATGAGAGTAGAGATGGCCTGAACGGTTCGCCGGTGGACAGTTCCCGGGTGAACTTCCAGGGTTCGCGATCGCGGAGAACCGCAAACTTTTCCGGAAGTTTGGTTCGCCCCCATAATGCACCATTAGGGTCAACTTTGACCTTCTACATCACAGTCAGCAGGCACATTGTAGCCAATCAGGCTACACTCCCTCCTGGAGCCACTCCCCCCTTATAAAAGGCAGCCATCACCGGCCAATTTACTCACTCATGTGCCTGCAGTAAATAGAGAAGAGACAGCTGCTGCTGCTGCTGCTGACTCTCATAGGGAAATATAAGTTAGGCTCTTGTAGGCTTGTTAGCTTGCTCCTTGCTGATTCTTATTGCTAAAATAGCACCCCAAAACAGCTCTTTTGAGAGCTAATCTTGTTCTTGTGATCTATTTTATTTTCTGTGTGTCCCACTGACACTTGTGTTGCATAGACAGCCTTGATAATTCATACTGTGTGTGTGCCACTGCCAGGCCCAACAAATTCAGTGACTACTACCTGTGTGTGTGACAGGTGCACATTGTAATTCCCAGTACTGCATATACCTACCTACCTGTTGTTCACAGTGCACCCACCTACCTACGTGAGCTGAGCGCACGCAGTGTCACTGTGCCTGTCCGCTACCTGTCTGTGTGTGACAGGTGCACATTGTAATACCCATTACTGCATATACCTACCTACCTGTTGTTCACAGTGCACCCACCTACCTACGTGAGTTGAGCGCATGCAGTGTCACTGTGCCTGTCCGCTACCTGTCTGTGTGTGACAGGTGCACATTGTAATACCCATCACTGCAAATACCTACCTACCTGTTGTTCACAGTGCACACACCTACCTACATGAGTTGAGCGCAAGCAGTGTCACTGTGCCTGTCCGCTACCTGTCTGTGTGTGACAGGTGCACATTGTTATACCCATCACTGCATATACCTACCTACCTGTTGTTCACAGTGCACCCACCTACCTACGTGAGCGCACACAGTGCAACTTTGCCTGTCCGCTACCTGTCTGTGTGTGACAGGTGCACATTGTAATACCCATCACTGCATATACTTACCTGTTGTGTTCAGTGCACCCATCTCATCACTGCATATACCTACACGTTGTGTTCAGTGCACCCACCTACCAACATGAGTGCACACAGTGTGATATACCACTCTATGCATACCTGTTAACTGCACCTGTGTGATTGCACATTTTATTAGTCAAGTCAGTGCATACCTTTCACTTCATCTCCCCCGATATGGACACAACGGACAAAACAGGCAGAGGTAGAGGCAGACCCAGAGGAAGGCCACCTGACAGGTCTGTGCAAGGTCCTGTTGATGTGGTTTCGTGCGGCCCTGCCACATCTTGGAAGTTGATGGGACGTGCCTTCTTCTAAGCACTGTACTAGTGCTCAGAAGAAGGCACATCCCATCAACTCCCAAGATTGTCAGGACGTGGTTGACTATTTAACACAGAACACCTCATCTTCCGCAGCCACCAGCGCTACTACAAGCACCACATCCATTGCATTTGACACTTCGCAGGAGTTAATTGGTGGGGAATGAACTGATTCACAGCCATTATTGTTACAACCAGATGAAGGCGCTAAGCAACACCATCTCATATGTCTGAGTTAGGTGGCGACACTATGGACGTAACGTGTGAGGAGGAGGATGATGAAGTACCTGCTGTTGGTGTAGTTTTGGAGGTGTCTGAGGCAAGCAAAGCTGGGCAGGATAAGTATGATGATTATGATGATACGGATCCCACATGGGTTTCTAATAGACAAGATGACCAAGGGGACAGTTCAGAGGGGGAGTCAGAGAGGAGTAGGAGGAGACGAGTTCCTGAAAGAAGCAGGGGGAGCTTATCGTCAGAAACAGCTGGTGGCAGTGTCCGGCGCTATGTATCGCCACCTATGTACAGCCAGCCAACATGCTCTTCAACGTCAGCTGCTGATGCCACCATAGTGTCATCACCCCAGGGGGGCTCAGCGGTTTGGAAATTTTTTAATGTGTCTGCCTCAGATCGGAGCAATGCCATCTGTTCTCTCTGCCTCCAAAAATTGAGCTGTGGAAAGGCCAACACTCACGTAGGGACAAGTGCCTTACGAAGGCACATGGAGAAAAGGCACAAACTGCAATGGGAAGAGCACCTGAGCAAAAGCAGCACACAAAAGAAAAGCCACCCTCCTTCAGCTGCAGCATCTTCAGCCGCTTTCTCCCTTGCACCTTCACAGCCATCCTCCTCTACTCCGCCTCTGACCTTGAGCGGTTCCTGCTCCTCTGTCCACAGCAGCCAGGTGTCCGTGAAGGAAGTCTTTGAGCGGAAGAAGCCAATTTCACCCCTTTGCCCGGCTTCTGACAGCTGGTGTGGCGGAACTGTTAGCTCACCAGCTGTTACCATACAAGCTGGTGGACTCTGAGGCCTTCCATAAATTTGTGGCCATTGGGACACTGCAGTGGAAGATACTAGGCCACAATTATTTTTCTAAAAAGGCAATACCCAAACTGTACCATGAGGTTGAGAGGCAAGTGGTGTCATCTCTGGCACACAGTGTTGGGTCAAGGGTCCCTGACCACGGATGCCTGGTCTGCCAAGCACGGTCAGGGCAGGTACATAACTTACACAGCCCATTGGGTCAACCTGGTGACCGATGGCAAGCAGGGAGTATGTGGCTGTGCAGCGGACAAACTTGTGACACCTCCACGGCTTGCAGGCAGGCCTCCTGCCACCTCCTCTCCTCCTGCTACAGCATCTTCGCTGTCATCCTTCTCCTCCTCCTTTGCTGAGTGGCAGTTCAACTCTACTGGTGCTGTGATCTCCTCTCCAGCTACACAGCCCTATCTCCCCAGGGCCTATGCTGCATGCCAGGTATGACGGTGTCACGCCATATTAGACATGTCTTGCCTCAAAGCGGAGAGTCACACTGGACCAGCTCTCCTGGCTGCTCTTAACAAACAGATGGATCAGTGGCTGACCCCGCACCAGCTGGAGATCGGCAATGTGGTTTGTGACAACGGCAGCAATCTCCTTTCCGCTTTGAATTTGGGAAAGCTGACACATGTACCCTGCATGGCACATGTGCTGAATCTAATCATTCAAATATTTGTTTCAAAGTACCCAGGCTTAGAGGACGTCCTGAAGCAGGCCAGGAAGTTGTGTGGGAATTTCAGGTGGTCTTACACGGTCATGGCACGCTTTGCGAACATTTAGCGGAGAAACAACTTGCCGGTGAGATGCTTGATATGTGATAGCCCGACTTACTGGAATTCGACCCTGGTCATGTTCTCTCGCCTGCTAGAAGAGGAGAAAGCCGTCACCCAGTACCTGTACAATTACAGTAAAAGGACACAATCTGGGGAGATGGGGATGTTCTGGCCCAACAACTGGACACTGATGGGAAATGCATGCAGGCTCATGTGGCCGTTTGAGGAGGTGACCAACCTGGTGAGTCGCAGTAAAGGCACCATCAGATCCCGTACATTTACTTCCTGGAGTGTGCCATGCGTAGAGTGGTGGATCAAGCTGTGGAGGAGCATGAAGAGGAACCGTTATGGCAGGAACAGTTGTGGGTGCAATTTACATCATAATCAGATGTTTCCTCAACACCTGCAGCAGCACAGAGGGGGGAGGAGGAGGAAGAGTCGTGTGGGGAAGAGGAGTCAGACTTGGATGATGAGGAAGGTGTTTCTTTGGAGGAGGAGGAGGCGGCGGCAGAAGAACAACCACAGCAGGTGTCGCAGGGGGCTTGTGCTGCTTGACGTTCCCGTGGTATTGTTTGTGGCTGGGGGGAGGAGGAGGACTTACCTGACATCACTTAGGAAGAGCAAGAGGAGATGGATAGTACGTCTGCATCCAACTTTGTGCAGATGGTGTCTTTCATGCTGTCCAGCCTGTTGAGGGACCCCCATATAAAAGGACGCTCCAGTGATCTCATGGTGATGTCGGACATGCTGACATTTCATTAGTCCAATGCCTCGCCTTAGCGCTTCCAGTTCCACCCTCCACTAATGCCTGGACCGGCAGGTAGCCGACTATCTGGCCTTAAGTGTGGATGTAGACACTGTGAGCAGCGATGAACCCTTGGACTACTGGGTGCGCAGGCTTGACCTGTGGCCAGAGCTGTCCCAATTTGCCAGCCAACTTCTGTCTTGCCCTGCCTCAAGCGTCCTGTCAGAAAGGACTTTCAGCACAGCTGGAGGCATTGTCACTGAGAAGAGAAGTCACAAAAGTGTTCAGTACCTCACCTTTATCAAAATGAATGAGGCATGGATCCCGGAGGGCTACTGCCGGCCCGAAGACTAAGTCAGTCCCCACACACCACATCTCTGCCTGCACGCTGTGTGACTGGCTGCCTGCCCCAAGACTAAGTCGCTCCCCACACAGCATCTCTGCCTCCAGGCCGCTTGACTGCCTTCTCCACCACCACCAACAGGGTCCAGGACTCCAGGCAGATTCCTGAATTTTTAAGGCAGCTAGCAGTGGCCGCTATAATAATTTTTCTGGTGCGTGTACATGCCTGCCTAATTTTTCTGGCTGCAGTGAAGCTGCAACAACAAAACAAATGGCATGTACATGTGCCCATTCCCCTTTGTGATCATTACCTTGCCGCAGTGAAGGGGCTTGCGTATCACAATGAAGCAATGACCGTCGGCTATATGAGTGTCTTGGGGGGTGGCACACCAAAGATAATAAGGTCGTTGCTTCATTGTGGACAGACCAAATTTGATCAGCTTGACAGTCACTGTTGTTCTAAAAACAATGGTGCATGAGCCAGCCTGGGGCCCTGGGAACTCTCACTGCCCGGGGCCCCAGAACCAGCATCTAACACCATATGTGAGCGCAGCCAAGACCTTGGAGCTGCCACCTCCAAGGCCTGTCTCCTACTGCTCTAAAACTTACCAAACACACAATTGGAGAACCTCACTCCCAAACAGTTCTCTGCTGCTTTATAAAGCCTGCAGGCTGCTTATAAGCCAATGAGAAATGCACACATAATACACCTAGCCTGCAGTGATAATCAAGCAAAAGCTGAGCAAGTCAGCCAATTAGTAGGAGAGGGCATCAGTTGCATATAGACAATGGCTATATGACCAGCAGGGGGCACCAGCGTGCAGGATATTCCCTCTCATCTGCCCCCCTCCTAACTAAACTGCATGGGATACTACAATAATTAAAAACAATGGTGCATGAGCCAGCCTGGGGCCCCGGGAACTCTCACTGCCCGGGGCCCCAGAACCAGCATCTAACACCATATGTGAGCGCAGCCAAGACCTTGGAGCTGCCACCTCCAAGGCCTGTCTCCTACTGCTCTAAAACTTACCAAACACACAATTGGAGAACCTCACTCCCAAACAGTTCTCTGCTGCTTTATAAAGCCTGCAGGCTGCTTATAAGCCAATGAGAAATGCACACATAATACACCTAGCCTGCAGTGATAATCAAGCAAAAGCTGAGCAAGTCAGCCAATTAGTAGGAGAGGGCATCAGTTGCATATAGACAATGGCTATATGACCAGCAGGGGGCACCAGCGTGCAGGATATTCCCTCTCATCTGCCCCCCTCCTAACTAAACTGCATGGGATACTACAATAATTAAAAACAATGGTGCATGAGCCAGCCTGGGGCCCCGGGAACTCTCACTGCCCGGGGCCCCAGAACCAGCATCTAACACCATATCTGAGCGCAGCCAAGACCTTGGAGCTGCCACCTCCAAGGCCTGTCTCCTACTGCTCTAAAACTTACCAAACACACAATTGGAGAACCTCACTCCCAAACAGTTCTCTGCTGCTTTATAAAGCCTGCAGGCTGCTTATAAGCCAATGAGAAATGCACACATAATACACTGCAGGCTAGGTGTATTATGTGTGCATTTCTCATTGGCTTATAGGCAGCCTGCAGGCTTTATAAAGCAGCAGAGAACTGTTTGGGAGAGAGTTTCTCCAATTGTGTGTTTGGTAAGTCACTGTTGTTCTATCATTAAGCTACCACAGCCCAGCGACCATACAGGCTTTGAAACCGCCGCGGCCTGCACTCTGGCCATGGTGCGCACCAGTCCAGCACAGCCATCACTACGCAAACAGCTGTTTGCGGTGCGTTACACAGTGATTTTGGTGTGTCAGTGTGAAGCAGTACTCTAATTACACTCCCTGATTGATGCATAGTATACACTTGCAAGATGTTTTAAAGCACTTTAGGCCTGCAATTTAGCATTCAATGTGATTTTTGCCCTTAAAACGCTGCTTTGCATCCAATCCGGATTTTTCCCGGGGACTTTTGGTGTGTATCCCACTCCGCCATGCCCCCCTCCAGGTATTAGACCCCTTGAAACATCTTTTCCATTACTTTTGTGGCCAGCATAAATTTTTCTAGTTTTCAAAGTTCATTTCCCCATTGAAGTCTATTGCGGTTCGCGAAAGTTTGCGTGAACCGAACTTTCGTGGTAGGTTCGCGAGGTTCGGGCCATCTCTAGTTGAGAGCAATCGGAGAACAATCTGAAGTCATACACAGGTAATCGAGATAGCAAGGTACAGAAGGGTAAGGCAGATCAGGTCACAAGGCAAACCAAGGGCCAGTCCAGGCAGCAATCATAGAGTGGTCCAGGAACAGGCAGAGGTCAATACAGGCAGCAGACAGAGAATGGTCAGTAGCAAGCAAAGGTCGGTATCCAGGAAATCATAATATACAGAGGTAAGCGCACCCAGCAGCTAGCAAGCTAACGCTATAACGGGCAAAGACTGAATGCACAAGCAGCAGTATATATACCAGGCATCATCCATCAGTAGCTGGCCACAAACACACACCCACTTCACAACTTAGCAATACCTGCCTATGTGACAAGACTATATATTCTGTACAGCGCTGTGTAAGATGTCGGCGCTATATAAATACTAAATAATAATAATGTGTCAGCGTGTGCATCTGTGACAGATGACAGCCGCTGAGACCCATAAGTGGAGGATGCCGTACCGCTGCCAGGAATAACGAGGAGCTCAGGTGAGTCCCTTACAGTAAGTCTGTCCTTGAGTAAAATGTAATATAAATTAAAGGTACTTATTTTCCCGGTCCCTTAGAGTAAGTTGATAAAATATAACAAATCTGTCAAGTTTTAGACTAGTCCATCTCCTCTCAATGTTTTCTTTACTTTCAAAAGCACTGTCTAAATGGTAGTTTCTCAGTCCAACTACCAGAATACTGTGCAAGCGAGTAGGGAGGTTTGCTGGCATCTTTGTATAGATCAATTACAGAAAGTGCTTTTGTACAGAATAAAGCAAATATTGAGAATCCCTTATGAGGAGATGGACTAGTCCAAAACCTGTCAGTTTTTTATTACCTACTGTATGTGACAGCAACACAGGAGAAAAGTAATTTATAGTGCATTTAAATCTGAGTGAAACGTGCTTGTTATGTGTACACATGTATTTTAAATGTTACAATTTATTGTGACAGTGGTCCTTTAACTTACAGGAGGATGCTAGACTGACACCTGGGCCATGTCGAACATATATAATTTACAATTCAGAGTCCCACAAAACTCATCTGAATCATCTCAGTTCTTTTTTTTTCATTGCTATAGATCTTCAAGTTCTTTACCTTTTCTGCCCCATTATCAACATAGAGAACAGTTCTATTTCATCATTTACCCCAAAGCAATGAGATCTAACACCCCTTTCTCTTTCTTCTGCGAAATTATCATGATAACACAGGAACTTAACTTAAAGCCCTTGTGATTTAGTCTTTCACGAAAATATCTTAACAAAGGTCATGATTCAGAGACCACAAGACCCAAACGGAATTGAAAACAGTCCCCTGTGGTCAGATTAACAAGATTTTACGGGAAAATATGAATAGTTTTTACATAGCTAGTTTCAAAAGGGCAGGCGACTTACATGTTCCATTAACCCATTCAATCACCATCATTGTTTTCTGGGTTTAATGGTTGTCCACTTTGTAATGTGTCACCACTAGCAGCTAACTGGTAGACATGAGGTCACTTTCCCTCTACTACCCTAAAGTCTACTAATATCTGGCTGAGGTCTGGCTGTTTATCTTAGCGTTAGGATCTTGAGCTGTGATGATTTTTCCCCCCCTTATGCTATTCATGTATCGTGTTTAAACTATGCTTAAAATGTCTGTTTCCTGATCACTCTTCTCCTGGCTTAGCCCATTGGAAAGTGGAAATCAGCTAATAGGTCCCCATGGGAGCAACACTATATGCCAATTGAGCTTGATTTCATCCAGGGATTTTGATCAGTGCCTGATTTTCTAAGTGTTATGCGAATACATATTCCATAGATAATGGGCACACGCTACAGTGGAAAAGGAACCAAAGGAAAAAGGAGAAAAAAAGCTTTGCGTGTAAAGGACCACGATGGTAAAAAAACTGATTTACTTATTTTATTTTTGCCTTTCAAAAACGTAGTTTTACATTTTGAGAAGAACTTGATAGCTTTGACAGAGGCTTCTACTCAGAACCAATATTTTTATTATGTGTGAAAGCCACTAAATGAACAAAATTAGTGAAATATTACTTCTTTTAACCTCCTTAGCGGTCTGGACGAGCTCAAATAAAAAGGAGCACACGCAGCCGGCACTTTGCCAGCCGCGTGTGCTACCTGATCGCCGCCGCCCGAGCCCAGCGCAGCCGGAACAAACAGTTCCGGCCAGCGCTAAGGGCTGGATCGGAGGCGGCAGACGTCAGGACGTTGGATGCTCTAGTGGGCTTTCATGCAGCCAACTTTCAGTTGGCTGCATGTAATAGTTTTTTTTTTTTATAAAAAAAAAACCCTCCCGCAGCTGCCCTGGCAATCTTAATAGAACGCCAGGGAGGTTAAGGCTTGTACCCTCCTTGTGATTTTGTGCGCAATTCTCCTGATAAGCGGCAATTTTTTTTAGCAATTGTTTTTGTGATCTCATGATGTGGGTACAAATGCACGATTAGGTGGACAACGCTTAATGGTGCTCAGCAATAACGACCGTCAAGGCGGATTGGATCTTTAAGGTCCCGACGACTCCATCGCAAAGTGCTGCAATCGTTTGAACTCTCGGTCACACCCGTCATGTGCTGTCGCGTGACGTCACATGCTATCATGGGCAGGAAACTAGATCGGGGAACGCTCGTCATCCGGGATGTCGCTGTGATCCATCTTCTCGCGTCATCTGATGAGTATTCAGATTTAGTGGTCCTGGATTCTGCTATACAGAAGCTATTAGTATTATTTAGTATTTATAGCACTGACATCTTCTGCAGTGCTTTAAATAGTATATGTATAGTCATGTCACTAACTGTCCCTCAGAGGAGCTCACAATATAATTCCTACCATAGTCATATGTCCATCGTAGTCTAAGGCCAATTTTAGGGTGAAGCCAGTTAACTAATCCCAGTAACCACCCCTCAGAGGAGCTTGAAGTATACTTAACACTCTTTAGAGAGCGGTTAGGAAGCACAGACAAAAAACGGTCTAGCATTATTACCATAAATAAAAGCAAAGCTACCATACAATCTATAATCACCAAATTTGCAAGGTATGTTGCGGACTTGTGGTTAATAGTGGAAACAAGGGGGAAGACATTTTTAAAAAGAGAGAGAAAATTGATTTTAAAGTTATGATATGAAAATATTCTTAAAATGCCATTTAATGTCAGATAATGTATCTATCCATCAGTACTGAAAATGTACATATACTCCCAGAAACAGCATTGAATTTCCTCCCAGATGATTTGGTGATTATAGCATGTATGGTAGCTTTGCTATAAACAGTCAGCGCCTTTGACTTCAATGCAATTTGCTAAAGCTTTTCAGCAAAAATTTGCAAAGCCACCCATAGTTTGAGAAAATTCTGGCAAGGCTGCCCTAATTACATCCTCTGCAGCACTTCACAGGATACAGAGTGGTCACTAAATGTCCCTCAAAAGAGCTCTTATCTTATAGGTAAGTTTTTGGGAGCTAACTCCAACCTGAATTATCGAGAAATACTTTCTGTTTTAAGAAAGAAAACTTTTGTTTTCCATGGGATGTGGAAAGAAACCAAAACAACCCTTAGCAAAAAAGCCAGCATTTTTCCATATCTGTCTCATAATAATCATTTGCTTACTATTAATTTTTAATGCCAGTGTTTAACAAAAGGTGATCCAAAGAATTGGTATGATATTTTAAGGAAATAGAAGTGCCTTGTTTTAATAATTATTACATAAAAAAACACTATAGGCATCAAGATAATATGAAGAAAAATTTACATAGACTTAAACGTAAACCATATGTACGTATAAGCAAGCGCCTTTCCCGGGTGGGTCCAGCAGTTGATAAGGTTTAAAGTATAAATTGCATGGAAAGTAACAATAACTTACAATAAATTACAATAACATATAAAAAAAACAAACAAACAGACCCCTTATATCTATATACTGAAAAAGGATACAGGAGGATTGAAATGACTCTAAAAACAAGGCTTATTAAGTGACCACCAAACTCAAAATGTAAGCATAACAGCAGTAATGCTGAATACACCCTTCGCGTTCCCGCACTCGATGTGCCCGTCGATTTGTGTCGACTCGATTACTTCTGACATGTCCGATTCGCGTTTCAATGGATCATTAGGTCGATTTGGCATACTTTACATGTAAATCGACTTAACAATCATCGAAATGCGCTCGGAAATGCTCAGAAATAATCGCGTCGACGCGAATCGATGGGCGCATCGAGTGCGGGAACGCGAAGTATGTATCCAGCATAAGGCTGCAAGTAATAAAGGAGCCAAGCAAACAGGAAAATATGGTTAAATAGTTTGAAAAACTTGTTAAAATATTACTTACACTAGACATTATATAATACAAATTTATACAAGTAGGCTAGCATTTTGGCAGACAGGAAGAAAAAAACTAGTAAGTGTGTGTTTGTGTGTGTGTTTCTAGAACAAGGAAAACTGGGGCAGAATTGGTGCAAGGATGGAGAAAATGCCCAGCTCAAGGATTCTCATTGGACACTCTGAGCAACAGTTCCACATTTACACCTATTTGCATCAGCTTTGCTCCAATTCTCCTTGCACTCAGTATCGTAAAAATAGCCCATGCTGCCTCTGCAGTGGCAGGGAATCCCAGAGCTAAGAGGGGGCCCAGGAAGTGGTCCTGTTATATACATTACCTGCTCCCACTGCTCACATTTCATTGACTTCCTGGTTAGTTTTTAAAGGGGAACTTCAGCCCTAGCAAACATACTGTCATTAAGTTACATTAGTCATGTTAATTAAAATAGATAGGTAATATAATCTCTTACCCACCCTGTTTTAAAAGAACAGGCAAATGTTTGTGATTTCATGGGGGCAGCCATCTTTTTGGTTGAAAGGAGGTGACAGGGAGCATGAGACACAGTTCCAACTGTTCTGCATCTTGATAACCAGCTGCGCACGCTAGGCTTCAAATTTCAAATTCAAAATTAAAAAAAAAAAAAAAATTTGTGCCAAAACCGCAGAATGAGAACAACAACATCAGAACTCCTATCATGCTTTGCACAGCATCACAGGAAAAATACCCGGGCAGTTTTCTTCTGTGCAGCTAAAAATGAGGCTTGGGTAATAAAAACAAAGTTCTGATGCTGTGAAAACTGTTAGTGAAACACTACAGCTTTTCAGTGCTGCTGAGTAGATTTTTAGTCTGGAGGTTCACTTTAAGTGCTGTGCACTGCGTGTAGCCAGCCAATCACCATGCCACATGGTGAATGGCTGGCTTTACGGCGTGCACTTGAAAACTAACTAGGAAATTAAGAGATGCCACAGCCTGGAGCAGGTAATGGGCCCTCTATTTCCCAGCCCACCCCTTGTGATAGAGGAGGATGAGGAGGAGGTGAAGGGATGCTGATAGATCTCATGGGGGGGGGGGGGGCAGGATAGTTATGCCTCTGTTTGCACTGGTTTTAAATTGACAAATCTGACCTTCCTGGTCAGGTGGAAGGCATAATCAGCCAACCCAGTTGTAGGGTGTGATAAGCAGGGCACCCCATCTTAAACAGGTAGCCTGCACTATCTGCTTTTTATGCTGACATCCACCTCCTTACCCACCACAAGCCACTGGTATCAAATACAATACAGTATTGATGCTGATAGTAACTGCTTAATTCCACAGTTATGCTTCATTTATAGCTTATTAAGCGAGTAAAGCCTCATTTAAATGGAAGGCTGAAGGTGTTGCATTCACCACCTGTCAGCAGCTCCCATGCATTAGCCAAGTGCTTCCAAAGTGCTCCCCATGGGAAGTGGAGAGGCTGCCACAGTATTAAACCACACTTGAGCATGCCAGGGTATCAGGTGTTAAATGCTGGCATTGCGCTTAGTGGCCAGCATGTGGGAAGCTGAACTTGCCAAGAAATGTACAGTCCAGCCTGTGAAAGAGGCCCAAAGATGTTTGGGGACTGGGGATATAATCCATGGAAATTTTAGCAAACCCGTGTCTTGTGCCTTACCTTCCATAAAACCCACAGCATGCTACAGTTGATACCTGCCTCATCATATCTACATTTACGTGAAGGATTGGCAAGCAGCTGTTTTACTTGGCACAGGTCAAGGATGACCAGTTTGATGCTCACTCATCCTTATTCCGAGTACTTTGAACCTCTGCACAAAGGACTCTGAGAAGCTTATAAACTTGAACATATTATTATGTGATGCAGAATGCAACTATGTATAACGGACAGCTCTGGAGAAATCCCCAAAACTCTGTGAGTTCTTCACCAAGAAAATTGAAATGTGGTTATAGGCCCAAAAAAAGAACTTCGTCATATTCATCTTATCTTCTCAAGTCAACAGGGACATGTCTCAGCCAAGGCATATGTATTGAATCGTTGCCCGCTCGGGTGAGCACTGAGCACAGGGTGAGGCGAATGATGGTTCATTCTACTGCCACTGAAATTCCAGGCGATATTAAATACTATTCCCCCTCCACATTGTAGCAACTCGGAGGGATAAGTAATTCAGGGTCCGACTATTGCCGACACCCAAATTACATTTAAAATCACCCTTCACCGCTATAGATGTAATAACATTACACCTATGGTGGTGCCCAGGTCAGGTGCTACTGGGCTGGGAGTGTGCGCCAAAATGACCTGTCTTGCAGCCAAGGACCGTGAACATTTAACATCCCCGCACATATATATATGGAATATTATTATTATTGATTTATAAAGCACCTACATATTCCATGGCACTTTAGAAACAAACATGGGGTACAAAATAATACAGACAATGAAATACATTAACCACTTGAGGACCCACCTTTTACCCCCCCTTAAGGACCAGCGCTGTTTGTTGTGATCTGTGCTGGGTGGGCTCTGCAGCCCCCAGCACAGATCATGGTGCACGCAGAGCGATCAGATCGCCCCCCTTTTTTCCCCCCTATGGGGATGATGTGCTGGGGGGGTCTGATCGCTCCTGCGTGCAGGCTAGTTGCGGGGGGGGGGGGGCACCTCAAAGCCCCCCTCCGCGGCAACATTCACCCCCCTCCCTCTCCTACCTCCCTTCCCCGGTGATCCGGGCTGCACAGGACGCTATCTGTCCTGTGCAGCCAGTGACAGGACGTCCCCTGTCACATGGCGGCGATCCCCGGCCGCTGATTGGCCGGGGATCGCCGATCTGCCTTACGGCGCTGCTGCGCAGCAGCGCCGTACAATGTAAACAAAGCGGATTATTTCCGCTTGTGTTTACATTTAGCCTGCGAGCCGCCATCGGCGGCCCGCAGGCTATTCACGGAGCCCCAGGCCGTGAATTGACAGGAAGCAGCCGCTCGCGTGAGCGGCTGCTTCCTGATTAATCAGCCTGCAGCTGGCGACGCAGTACTGCGTCGCTGGTCCTGCAGCTGCCACTTTGCCGACGCACGGTATAAGCGTGCGGTCGGCAAGTGGTTAATGTACAAAATACAGAGTTGGTACAAAATACAGAATCAGTACAAAGTACAGAATTGGTAATAACAGTGACAGAATTTATATGAATAAATGTGTAACTAAGTCTAAAACACAAAGTGTGAGAGAGCCCTGCCCTTACGAGCTTGCAATCTAAAGGAATAGTGTGTGTGTGTGTGTGTGTGTGTGTGTGTGTGTGTGTGTGTGTGTGTGTGTGTGTGTGTGTGTGTGTGTGTGTGTGTGTGTGTGTGTGTGTAACAAGAGGAAGGGGAGGATACAATATTAATAACTAGAGGCAGTGTGTTTTAGGTTATCTCGTAGGAAGTACAACTTGGCCAGAGGTCGAAAGGTGAACTGGCCTTAGGTAGAGCGAATGTTTGACGGAAAAAGTGAGTTTTGAGGGCATGTTTAAAGATATGAAAGGTTGCAGAGTAATGGATGTGTTGTGGCAGTCTGGCAGAGGATTCCAGAGGAGGGGTGAAGCACATGTAAAATCTTGTACACGTGAATGTGAGGAGGTGATTCTAGAGGAGGATACTAGAAGGTCATGTGCAATATGGGTGGTGGCCACCATATTTGAAAGATGAATTAATATTTTTGCCTGGATTCAATTATCGTAGTGATGTTAAACCATCTCGTTTTCAAAAAGGTAACACAAGTGTGCCATGGTATCTGTAAGTACTAGTAGTGATGTTCTACTTGAACTTGAAAACTTTGTGTTTTAGAACAGTAGCAGTTATGTGGGAAGTCCTGTATATCACATTGTGTTAATATCAATGTATTAATTTTCTTCCAGAGCATCGGCACTTTAGAATCTCCAGCTAGTCTATTGTGTTCCTTTGGATTGTAAAGCCCGCCCAGAACTTGAAACAAAAAAATGAGAACTCTAATACATGTATAATTACCCCAGATTTACACCCGCAGTGTTGCTGGGGGAGTTTCCATGAAATCCTCCCCATGTTTGTATGGTGCAGTATTTTGTAGGTTTTAATTTCACTATCCCTTCATGTCTTTGGATGGTAAGAGGAATTGGTATTCATGTGTGTGTCACACAATAAACTCCAACAGTGTTTAGACTGCTGAATCCCCTCCTGCTGTTCTGTGAGCATGGAGGTCTAATGCTTTACAGCTGCCATTGTCTCAGATGTCCTTTTACAGGAACAAAATAAGCCACAAAAATATTTCTGTACTACTGTGACCAGGAGTGCAAGTAAAACTATTTTTACAGAGATTATCAACTAGCAAAATGTGGCCTCTTCCCTAATTCGCCACAGGATGTGTTGGGGATATTTCGAGAAATGTATAGCAAAATAAAGAATTGCCTTCCTAAAACAGAAGGTATTTTCAAGTTATCAGTTCCATGTGTCCATAAAACAACACCCATAACGCACTTCAGAAGAGTGGGCAAGCCATGTCAGACATTCATCCAAATATGCTGGTTAATTGCATACCTGTAGCTTGTACTTATGTAACAATTAGCAGTTGGTTTTCTGATTAACCTCAGTCTATTGGGTACCTCAAATAGAGGGTAGGATATTAATTTGTAGTTTAATTACTGTGTATGTATTACTGTCTACTAGAACCTGGCATAGACAGCAAGCTCTCGACAGTTGACAGACACCGTTTTGGTCTCAGGTGTTCAACACATAGAATGTGGAAAAATAACTTTGGTGGTGGGGACCTTGATGTTGATTCACAAAGTTCATCTTAAATAACAACTGTCCTGAGATGGATATGGAGGTTGCCAAATTTTATTAAGTTTTCAATAATACCAGTTGCCTGGTAGTCACTCGTGTTGATATTTCATGCATCAGTAGTGTCTGAATCACACACCAAAAACAAGCATGTGGCAAACCATGTCAATCCCCAGTCAAACTTCTGCATGCTTGTTCAGGGTCTATGGCTAAAAGTATTAGAGGCAAAGGTTCATCAGGACAGCCAGGCAATATGAATTGTGTGGCACGTGTGTCCCCCTGGCTATGTGGCACGTGTCCCCCTTGGCTGTCTGGCCTCTGTGTCCCCCTGGCTGTGTGTCCCCTCTAGCTGTGTGGCTATTGTGTCCCCTGGGCTGTGTGGCCCCTGTGTTACACTGGATGTATGAGCAACAGCAGCCAGCATCTGTCTCCCCTTCCCTACAGTCTTATAACAGGCAGCTTCCTGAAAAGACCCCTTAACTCCCACTACCATGGAAAGGGGCCCGCCTCTCCCTCACTCTCTTTCCAGCAGCTTGCCGCAAAGCCCCCCCTCCCACCACCATGGAAAGGGGCCCACCTCTCCCTCACTCTCTCCCTAGCAGTTTTATACAAAGCCCCCCTCCCACCATCACGCAAAGGGGGCCACTTCTTGTTCTCTCTCCCCCCTCTGTGTCATCTAATGCAGAGTCAGCGCTGAAGTGGAAGTCATAACTCACTGATTTACTGCCCAGCACAGCATCCTTGCTTGTTCCTCTGCTCACACTGGTCTGTTTACAATGCCACAGCTACGGCTCCAATGTCATGTGACTTCATGTGTCATGTGACATCGGAGCCGTAGCTGTGGTATTTTTAAACAGACCAGCATGAGCAGAGGGCAAGAGAGGATGCAGCGCTGGGCAATAAATGAACATTAGTTATGGCTTCCGCTTTAGCATTGACTCTGCATTACATGACACAGAGGGGCGGGGGGAGTCGGAGAGCGAAGCTGCCCCCTTTGTGTGGTGGCGTGAGGGAGAAGACTTTGCGGAAAGATGACTGCTTTAGGACTGGGGAACGGTAGAGAAAGAGCCCTACCCCAATTCCCTGCTATAAATTGTGAAATTCAGGATGGCGCGAGTATAAGGCTACCCCCCCCCCCCCCCCTTTTATACTTTGAGTGAGACCTACATTTCTCAACTTATAAGTGAGTATATACGGTAGATCCTTTTCAAGGAGTGTCTTTGTAAAAAAAATAAAGGTAATACTGGGAGTCTACTGTGAGGAGATGGACTAGTCCAAAATTTATCAGATCTGTGAGCTTTTTGCTACCTACAGTAAGAGACAGCAATGTAGAAAAAAAAAACGTTTTACTCTGGAAAAAATGTAAAATTTATATGTACGTATATTAAATTTTAAAAATGTTCATGATAGTGCTCCTTTAAAGGGAATCTGAAGTGAAAATACACTTGTGATATAATGATTTGTATGTGTAGTCCAGCTTCCTTAACTCCAACTCCCTTCTCGATCCCCTGCAGTCTGGTTTTCGCACAGCCCATTCTACAGAAACAGCCCTCACCAAAGTGGTAAACGACCTTGCCCTTGCCAAAGCCGAAGGTAAATACTCCATCCTGCTCCTCCTGGACCTCTCCTCGGCATTTGACACTGTCGACCACTCTCTCCTCCTCCACTCCCTGCAGCTAATGGGCATTCAGGACCTAGCCTTAGCCTGGATCTCCTCATACCTCTCCAACCGCTCCTTCACAACATTTTTCAACGGCTCCTCATCCACTCCTACACCCCTCTCAGTTGGTGTTCCTCAAGGTTCTGTCCTAGGACCACTACTGTTCTCACTCTATACTGCCTCAATTGGCAAAATCATCTCCTCCATGGGTTGCAATTATCACCTGTATGCTGACGACACCCAGATATATCTCCACACTAGTGATGCTCGGATAGTACTTTTTAAAATCCGAATTGACCCCAATCCGGATACCTAGATATCCGGATCCGGCTTGGATATCCGAATCCGGCCTTTTAGATATCCGCGTGAACGCAGATATCCGGTCGCATTATCCGTGGATATCTGGCCTATTCGGATATCTGGATAGAAAAACCGGAAGTGCCCTTTAAATAGCTTTAAAAGGGGTTTTGAGGGTAAATGAGGCATATATCATCATTATTTTGCAAAGGGAAACACTAATTGATGATGTGGGGACTTTGAATCCCCCACCCAAAAAAAATGACTGTCAATTAACATTAGGCCTAGATTCCAGACAGCGGTCGTGCAGCCCACATTGTGTCCAAAGTCCAACCGCACAACTGGGACATGACAGTTTTCAGTCAAGACACCTCCAAAAATTGATGCTGCAATTTTGTTTTGGGTTAAATATAGGTGGTATCAGTGGCCTGTGGCACCCTGTCCTGGCGGTGGGAGCTGCACAGGCAGCAGGAGCAGGGCAATGCAGCAGCACCAGGTGTAACGTGTGCCAGCCAGGAGCATGACGGACGTGGTACGTGGCACTTGCCAAGTGTCACGTGACAATACAGAGTGACAGACAGCAGAGGAGAAGACACTAACTGGTGCACACTAACACATTAATGAATTAACAATAGTGGAGTGATAGTAAAGGGGTTAATCACTGAGCTTATCACTGTGTACAGACCTTGGCCCAGCAGCAGCACTGCAGCTGTACAGCACACACTCTAACTGTCACACTATGAGACATCAGTCAAGCTAATTAACGATTACTATAGAGTAGTGAAGGGGTTAATCAATGAACAGCTTTAGGTTTATAACTGTGTACAGGTAGCCCTTGCTAGGCCACCAGCACTGCAGCATGTCTCTCAGGAAGCATTCAGCAAGCCATAACGATCTGTCTCATCATGGCAGCCCTCCTTATTATACAAAGGGGGCTGGCCAGTGTTCCTTTCTGTGATTGGGTGCCAGGGCTTAGGCTAGGAGGCCTCTGATTGACTCAATGAGGTCAGGTGGGGCTGGCCAGGGTTCCCCTCTGTGATTGGTTGCTAGGGCGTCTGCTGGCAGCCTCCGTAGATGCGCAGACGTGCGCGAAACATCCATTAGGCTTAACCACCAGCACCCACCGCACCCACCGCACCACCAGGTATCCCACCTCTATTTCCACTTTATTTATTGTGCCAGCCAGCTACGTTTTTGTATGTAATACTATTTATTCATGAAGAAGAATAAATCAGCTACTTTGCAGTGCCGATAACTCAGTCACACGCACAATTGCAGAATTTCACCAGGGCTGACCCTACTCTCTGGAACTCTCTCCCACCAGCCTTTCAGACTCGCCCGCACATTTAATACCTTAAAAACAAGCTCTCAAGACTCACCTCTTCACGCTCGCATACCCCCCTACACCAGCACCATAAAATGTTCTGTTTGACTCCCTCTCAAAAGACGCACCTATTGTCTCCACCCCAACCTTTAGATTGTAAGCCTCTGGCAGGGCCCTCCTCCCTAATGTATCCAGCTTGATTATGCAATCTTACTGACAATCACCCCTCTTGTAGACTCGAACAGTCTCTATTTTGACCTATGACACTGTATTGTTATCAAATCATTTGCATGATCTTGTTTTGTTGTGAGTTTCCGTATGTTCTACCTGTATGTTAACCCATTTATCTATTGTACAGCACTGCGTAATATGTTGGCGCTTTATAAATGCAATAAATAATAATAAGAAGAAATAAAACATTAGGAGCAGAGATATGAGTCTAATATTGTTTCCAGTACAGGAAGAGTTAAGAAACTCTAGCTGTTATCTATGCAAAAGAGCTACTGATCTCTCTGACTTTTAAAGTCACCGAGAGCTCTGTCTTCTGAAGCCTATTATCTCAAGTGTCTGTATTTTGTTTTTTTTCTGCAGAGGACAGTTCAAACGTTCACTAGCCTGCTCTGATGGCCCATACTCACGGGCTACTTCTGTAGCCTGTCGCTAGCACACGGGAGCGTGTGCGCGAGAGTTCGGCGACAGCTCGTTGCCAAGTCCTTCCGCATACACACACGGAACAGGGATTAGTGAAGCGACGGAAGCTGTCGCCGATGTTCCCCCCCCCCCCCCGCCCCCTCCCCGCCGGAAGCGCCGTGGATTCTCTATTGGTTGCTGTTGCTAGTCTGCATACACACGCGGACTAGCGACAGTTGCGGCGAAGTTGCGGCGGCAACTGTCGCCATGCGATTGAACGCGTCAATTGCCTGGCGACAGCAGCGACGAGCGACGGTTCGGGGTGCGCGCCTCATACTCACGGGCGACCTGTCGTGCCACGTGGTTGCGGCGACAATTGTAGCCCGTGAGTATGGGCCATGAGAAATCATAAAGAATGCTGAGTGCAGTGTGTAAATGAAATGCAATGTTATGAAAAAAAAACAAAAAACTATGTGACTGAAAATACTATTATTCTAGTAACTATCTGTAGGATTATTGTTTGTATTTGCATTGCTCCTCTATGTAACCAACCATGACACAATAAATACACTGTATAGCATATAACATACTGGAGTATCAGCAAAAGAAGACTTTGCAGAATAGGTACAGTGTGGATTCTGCTCTAGTTTTTCCATTTTCCCATGAGCAAGCTGCTCCTCTCTGCGTTTTAAACAATCACTAATTGACAGCAGGAATTGCTACAATCACATTTGCCACTGCAGTTTTCTCAGTTGTAAAGTTGTTCTAGTAATGCTTATCTGTCCACAAGTCCTTGACCTGCTTGTAAACACATTTGGCCAGGAAAACCTCAGGCCAGGACCTCATGTCTTTGTGTCAACAAGGAAAAAAAAAAAAGATAAAGTGACCACAGCTTAACCTGAACTGGTCTGCAGTGCCCTCTGCTGCCCTTTGACCAGTCACTTCCCTAATCCTTGAAATGAGCACTGTGCCTCTTGGGAGCCGCAAAGCCGAAGAAAGTGAGCGAGCTGAGCAGCAAGCAGATGAGAAAAAACTTCAGCCACTTCTTATTGTTGATATAAATCTAAGCATTTGTTTGTACAATGATGTCCTCATACATCCTGTTATCAGCACTTGACACTTCTGTGACTGAGAAGAACCTGTGCAGTGTTCTGTGCCTGGCAAACTCCTTGCACTACAGCGGCAACAAGGCTAATTGAGCAAAGGAAAATGTTTCACAGCCAGTCTAGGTACATTATATAAAATAAACAAAACTGATCACACATTCATGGTATTTTACATTCAATGTACTTAAATGAGCAGACCGTTTAAAACGTACATTGTCATTCAGTTTATATTTTACAATTATAGCACTGACAATATATAAAGTGTTGAAGCTAATAGCAATCAGATAACTCCAAAATAATCCTAATTAAATGGTATGGATAAGTGTTTTTTTGCACATTAACTTTTTAGTGTTAATGTGGAAGTGAACTCAGGTGGAAAAAGTTGCGCATTTGAGAAGCCTTTCTATGTTTCTTCTGCCACCTCTTTATTTGCAGATCCTATATGGGTGCTACGCAGTCTGAATCAGAATCAGCTTTATTCACCAAGCACAGCAGATGTTGCACCCGGCATTATTTGTGGTACACATGGCATGGTATACTGTTGTATCCTGTTGGCCCTGGTCCTCAGTCTGGAGGTGTGTAGGAGGTCCAAGGGTGATAGGGGTGACCCAATGATCCCCTCCACAACGCTGATTACTCTCTGGCGTTTGAGCCTGTTGCTTGTGGTTGCACCTGCTTACCAGACAACAATGGAGGAGCAGAGGATAGACTCGATGGTGGCAGTGTAGAAGGTGGTCATCAGTGCCCGCAGCATCCCGAATTTCCTCAGTTGCCTCAGCAAGAACTAATTTTGCTGAACCTTCATCTGGACCCTGGAGGTGTTCTCTACCTACTTCAAATGGTTGGTTATGGTAGCACCTCGGAACCGATTGCTTGACACCAGGGGTCTAGTCCTGGGAAAAGAAGTGAGTGGACTCACCTGGAGAACCTCTGCGCGGCGCGCCCAAAAATGGGCGTGGTCAAGCACACCGTGGGCGTGGTCATGGGTGGGGCCAAATATACATGACCTTAGCAGTGATGTAAAAGGTCTGCCAAGGAAGTTTGAGCTCTGACGTAGTGTATCCCCCAAAAATTGATGTAATCTGACAGCATTTCACCAAAAAGACACATAATCTGGTAGAAGTTCCTCCAAAATACAGATAATATGGAAGTGGTTCCCCCAAAATAGACAATGTGGCAGCAGCAGTTCCACCAACATACACATAATTTGGAAGCAGTTCCCCAAAATACACGTAACACCCAAAAGACATATAATCTGGCAGTAGTGGTCCCCCAAACATACACAATCTGGCAGCAGTTCCGCAAAATACACGTAATCTGGCAGCAGCCGTTCCCCTAACATACACATAATCTGGCAGCTGTTCCCCAAAATACATAACAGCGATTCCACAAAAATGCAGATAATCTGACAGCAGTTCCCCCAAAATAGGTACCCCCAGGTAGCCAGGTCTATAGGTGTCCCCAGTATAAGTAGCCATGAGGCATAGTAGTCCCCAGTATATGTAGCCAGAGGTATAGTTGCCTAGTATATGTAGCCAGGGGTATATGTGCCCAGTATATGTAGCCAGTGGGATATGTCCCCAGTATATGTAGGCAGGGGTATATGTCCCCAGTATATGTAGGCAGGGGTATATGTCCCCAGTATATGTAGGCAGGTGTATATGTCCCCAGTATATGTAGGCAGGTGTATATGTCCCCAGTATATGTAGGCAGGTGTATATGTCCCCAGTATATGTAGGCAGGTGTATATGTCCCCAGTATATGTAGGCAGGGGTATATGTCCCCAGTATATTTAGGCAGGGGTATATGTCCCCAGTATATGTAGGCAGGTGTATATGTCCCCAGTATATGTAGCCAGGGATATATATGCCCAGTATATGTAGGCAGGGGTATATATGCCCAGTATATGTAGGCAGGGGTATATATGCCCAGTATATGTAGGCAGGTGTATATGTCCCCAGTATATGTAGGCAGGTGTATATGTCCCCAGTATATGTAGGCAGGTGTATATGTCCCCAGTATATGTAGGCAGGGGTATATGTCCCCAGTATATGTAGCCAGGGATATATATGCCCAGTATATGTAGGCAGGGGTATATATGCCCAGTATATGTAGGCAGGTGTATATGTCCCCAGTATATGTAGGCAGGTGTATATGTCCCCAGTATATGTAGGCAGGTGTATATGTCCCCAGTATATGTAGGCAGGGGTATATGTCCCCAGTATATTTAGGCAGGGGTATATGTCCCCAGTATATGTAGGCAGGTGTATATGTCCCCAGTATATGTAGCCAGGGATATATATGCCCAGTATATGTAGGCAGGGGTATATATGCCCAGTATATGTAGGCAGGTGTATATGTCCCCAGTATATGTAGGCAGGTGTATATGTCCCCAGTATATGTAGGCAGGTGTATATGTCCCCAGTATATGTAGGCAGGGGTATATGTCCCCAGTATATGTAGGCAGGGGTATATGTCCCCAGTATATTTAGGCAGGTGTATATGTCCCCAGTATATGTAGGCAGGTGTATATGTCCCCAGTATATGTAGGCAGGGGTATATGTCCCCAGTATATGTAGGCAGGTGTATATGTCCCCAGTATATGTAGGCAGGTGTATATGTCCCCAGTATATGTAGGCAGGGGTATATGTCCCCAGTATATTAAGGCAGGTGTATATGTCCCCAGTATATGTAGGCAGGTGTATATGTCCCCAGTAATTGTAGGCAGGGGTATATGTCCCCAGTATATGTAGGCAGGTGTATATGTCCCCAGTATATGTAGGCAGGTGTATATGTGGCCAGTATATGTAGTCAGGGGTATATGTGCCCAGGTAGCCAGGTGTGCCCCCACCCGGAGGGAGCAGAGCAGGGAAGGCGAGATTTAGGGACAGCGGGGATGGGCGGACATCTCCCCCCCCCATCCCTCACCTTTGTGCTCCCCTTCCTGCCTCTCCCCTCCGGCGTTTTTAAGTGTCGGCCCGGCGGCGAAAGTGGGCGGAGACTTACCTCGTTCCAGTCGCATGGGACGCTCCGCTCTGTGTGCGGCTAGAAGACCAGACTAGCCGCACACAGAGCGGAGCGTCCCATGCGACTGGAACGCAGAAAGTCTCCGCCCACTTTCACCGCCGGGCCCAACACTTAAAAACGCTGGAGGGGAGAGGCAGGAAGGGGAGCACAAAGGTGAGGGATGGGGGGGGGGGAGATGTCCGCCCATCCCCGCTGTCCCCATAGCTCGCCTTCCCTGCTCTGCCCCCCTCCACACAAGCCAGGGTGAACGGCGTTCACTTTGAAGAAAAAGTGGGTGGACTCGACCCCTGCTTGACACTCTGGAGACATTGGTGTTTTCAATGGAGACTGGGTTGAGTGTGGGAGGGTGACTTCTGAAGTCCACTATCAATTCAACAGTTTTTGCTGCGTTTAGTACGAGTTGGTTCTTCTTGCACCATTTGCAAATACATTCAATCTCATTTTGGTACGCGTGCGCTCCATCTCCACCGATGAGGCCAGGAATGGCAGTATGCAAGTTTGATGACCTTGAGTCAGCAGATGAGGTGCAGCTGTTTGTGTACAGGCAGAACACGGTCGGGGACAGTTTGTGGTTCTTTTCTGGGAGAAGGAGGGAGTGTAGCCTAATTGGCGGGCGAACCGAATTTCCGGAAAAGTTCGCGGTTTTCCACGATCACGAACCACGAAAGTTCGCCGGGAACCGTTCGCCAGCGAACTGTTCGGGCCATCTCTAATTATGATATTGCTATTATTATAATGTGCTCTAGTATACTTCCCCCACGATGGGGAAAATGCCAAGGAATACCTTAAAAGTACTCAAGGAACTCTGTGGCGCCAGGGAACCCTGGCTGAGAAAGCCTGCTATAGCCTATAAGCACAGATGTACTGGCACCTTAGACATTGCCCTCCATGAACCTACAAACCCCCACACTGCACCACGAGTGTGCTGGCTAGCCCAGCTGTCATTTCTCCCTTACTTCCCCTGCCCATCATAGGTAGCTACAGGTGTCTCTTGGTATTAGGTATCCAGAGCTATCCTCAGTATTAAGTAGCTAGAGGTGCTCCTGACTACAGGGAGTGCTGGTCAGTGGAATGCAGAGACTCGGGTGAGTAACCCTTCGTTTATACTCTCATCAGGACTCTGCATAGGGATGAAGGAAAGGAAGCACTCAGGGAGGGGAGTGAGCCCCCTTTTCGTCATCAGGCGTCTGTAGGCATGTCCCTACTGTACCTTATGGTAAATCCGGCCCTGCAGCACATAGTGCACTATGGGATCACCCTACAAATCCATCCCCATGAACATTGCAGATATTTAAAGCTAGATTAACTCAGATCTGAAACGCTCAGTTAAATATAAATCTGTACAGGAATAGCAACTTTTCATGGTATGCAATATGTAACAGAGCTATAGATATAGCTGCATATCTACCAGTATATAAATAATACATGATAACTCCTGATTGGTTTCTTTGAGCTACACCTCCATTTACCTTATCTCCAAAACATATCTCAGCCAGCCTATCTGCAAGGAGTTTGTATGTTCTCTCTGTGTCTACATGGGATTCCTCTGGGTACTCCTGTTTCCTCCCACATCCCAGAACCATACAAATAACTTAATTGGCTTTGCTCTAAAATTGGCATTAGACTATGATGGACCTATGACTAAAGTAGGGATTATATTGGGAGCCCTTCTGAGGAACAGTTAGTACCAATACTATATACTCTGTAAAGCGCTTTGGAAGACCTCAGCTCTATATAAATGCCGAATAATAATAAAGATGATAGCATATAATTTTATTTGTTTTTGTATAATGATTCTACAAAGAGTGACAACAGCAACACCAGCAGGAAAAATGTGCTTCCTTTCTTCAGTCTGTTTCCAGCAGCAAAAATGTTTCTTCATAATAAATCTATTGGAAATATGCATAGTTAATTTCATTGGAAGTCCCTATCTGCATCCTGGTAGCAAACAGCAGGAACAAGATACATCCCTGTATCACAGCTAATATCGACATATTGCCAAACTTGGCTGCTCATTTTTCTTCAGTGCTATCTGAAATGGTGCCAGCACTACTAGTTGCCAGGACAAGCAGTACCCCCTCCTCACTATTCCACAGGCCCTCCCTCAGGACTTGAGCTGGCATGCCAATATGAAATGAAATGATAACAGAAACATCCTGTAGACAGTGCTGCTGAGAGGAGCAAGTTATTCCCATGTCAAACCCTGAAACTGGATCCAAGAGCCCATTAATGAGGCCAATGATTAATTTTACTGCAGCCGTTCTTTCTTAGACTCATCGGATGTCAAGGGCATATTGTCACAGTGCCTGGTGTTCTGCCCTTACTCGATATAGCTCGGATGGCGTCAGTGCCCTGATTCCAAAGCTATGCACAAGTGGAAGGCTGGATGACAAAACCATTTTACATCATGGTGAAATTATATTTGAGGAACTCAACAGCAAAACATAAGCGGCTGCTTGACAGGTCGTTGCTGTAGGCTGGTCACAGCAACACTACAGCTCAGTATGTGTGTCTATGTCACAAAGCTACTAGGTGGATCAACAGTTTCTTTGTACGTTAATCATTTACTTGTATTTATTTGTATGATTATTTTTGTCTTGATACAGTTAATACATTGGGTTAGGAATGTAAAACAAAGTAACAGTTGGGATACAATTAATGGCATAGCATAGAAATGTGAAAAGTAACTGTATTGATATTGTTGTCACTTATAGATATTTATTATTATAATTATCATTACCCTTTATTTATTAAACCCACAACATATTACAAAGTTGTTAAATTAAATAAAAGTGAATCTGAGGATCGACTAGACAAATAATATTTGTATCACACTTTTCTCCTGGTGGACTCAAAGCGCTTGAGCTGCAGCCACTAGGACATGCTTAGTTTGGTAGTAGTAGTGTTAGGTATTCTAGCCCAAGGACTCCCATCCCAAGTACAAGCCCAAGGACTCCTTGCTTAATAGGTGCTGGCTTACGGAATGGAAAGAGCCAAGATTTGAATCCAGGTCTCCTGTGTCAGAGGCAGGATGGAATGTTCAACTTTAACCTCTACAGACATTTATACTCTCTATACGCTCTACACCAGTGGTCCTCAAACTAAAACTAAGGCCCGTTCCTTCAAACACAAAATGTATAACTTTGCCCACTGCATCTTTAAATGTAGGCGTCCCACATATAGAATAGCAGTGCTGGCACCACCCATCCACAATCCGTAGAAGCCAGAAAGCAGTTATTCGCTGGCTTCCAATCCAATTCTGCATCAGGTGACACTGCTTTCCAACTGAACTGCAGGTTGTCACCTGGGTATGCTTCACTGTCTGGTGCACAAAGATGTTCTTCCGGCGCCGCATGACTGAATGGCTGCTGGGAGTTCTCCTCCTGGCATGACTGGGGGGAATTAATACCTAGCTTCAATGTGATGTTTTTCAATATCATTTTATGTATACTCTGGCCCCCCAGCAGTCTGAAGTATGTTGTTCCAGCTCTTGACCGAAAAAGTTTGGGGACCCCTGCTCTAGACAAATGTCTAAATACCAGATGGCCGAAAGGGGCTTTTATGGGGCAATATTGGCCATTCTATTTACCCTTGCCCTACCACACAGATACATACCCAGGTATCTGCCATAACATGTTTTCTCACCCACTCTCCAGTTCTGATAAGGTGGTGCAGAGTTTGCCAAAAGAGTTATGTTTCAAAAGCAGCAATTACCACTTTTCCATTTAGAAAATCGGTTTAACATCTTGCAGTTAGGGATGGTCAGAAATGCCCATTTACGGTTCCGCGGAAACTCCAATTTTCGCCAATAACAATTTTCTTTTTTTGCAGATTTTTCTAATTTAACAATTTTTGTCATGTTTTGCATTTCCTGATAGGTCAAATACTTCGTTGACTCAGAAGTAAAAATGAAAAACTAAAGAATCCTCGGAAAATTGAAAAATCAGAAAAAAGGAAAATTACAGCGGTAATCCAACTTGCCTTGGAAAATTCTGCAATCTCTGATTGGTCCAATGCTTCCGAGTTCTGTGACTGAGCTAAAGTTACAGAGTTGCGTAAATTACCAAGTTCTGTGGATTTCCGTTTTCCGATCAGAAATGCCGTTTTCCAATCGAAAATGCAGAAATTTTGATTCCGAATGAGCATCCCTACTTCCAGTACAGTTTCATATGGAAACAAAAAACAATGCATAGATTATGTACAGAAAAATAAGAAAGAGCTCATGAAATATATCTTTAAAAAAATATTAAATAAAATGGAATACAATTAAAAAACACACAGTCCCTGGCTTTCTGAGGAGACTCTTGGCAAGCAATAGGAACAGGACAACACATATTTGATGAAGACTGATGTAAAATTAACATGCACAGAGCAGGGGCGTAACTAAGACCCACCGGGCCCCCCCTGCAGAAATTTTAGGTGCCCCCACCCCCCCCCCTGGACCTGCTTAGGGCCATTTTGGGGGTCTGAAGGGGTCGCTGCATGAGGGGAAAGCTATGACCACACTCGGCAGGGAGGGGTGACAGTCTCCCCCCCACCTCGGGCTCTCCCCTCTGCACTCCCTTCTAGCTTCAATAACCATATGTGTGCAGCGGCAGGCAGCGGCGGCTACTTACCTTCCGTGCGCTCCAGCGCGGACACTCCTCTCTCTAGTGTCTGACGCGACTTCCTGTTTATACAGGAAGTCGCGTCAGAGGCTAGAGAGAGAAGCGTCCATGCTGGAGTGCACGGAAGGTATGTAGCTGCCGCTGCCCGCCACTGCACACATATGGTTATTGAAGCTGGAGGGGAGCGCAGAGCCCGAGGTGAGGGAGGGGACTGCCCCCCCTCCCTGCCGAGTGTGGCCATAGCTTTCCCCTCATGCTGTGACCCCTCCAGCCCCCCAAAATGGCCCTGAGCGGGCCCCCCCACGGGCACATGGGCTGCAGCCTCTATTGTTACGCCCATGGCACAGAGGGCACTAGCACATTTTACCATGTGTTACACAAACTCCGTAATGTGTATAACATAGTTTGCATAGCTCTCACTATACACACATTGCATACATTGCTTGTAGCATAGGCATTACACAGTTTGTATAACACCCCTGGCAGAAAGCTCAAATAAATATTACTTCAGTTTAGTGAGTCTGCTCATTAAGAGCTACTTTTAGTTGCCTCATCATGCCTTTTCTATAGTTTGGCCTCTGAGAGGTGACATTATTATATTATTAGATTTTGTATATTTTATGATGCTCTGTGGACACACCTAGGAGATACAATTGTAACTTCTGCAGGGTACACACAAATAGCAAGGCATTCCTTTATTATTGGCACTTTTCCATTGCCTAATGGTGAACAGATTTCTGTTCTGGCAGAAGACAGGGTGCTCTTCTCCAAATTGATCCACCTGGCTGAAGTCTACCCCAGGACATGGACAACACATCAGTCAAAGTTCAGGGCTTAGAGGACAGGAGTACTGGCCAGTGGCCAGTGCTTCCTTTAACTTTGGAAAGCTTCTTCAAACGTTGGTGTCTGATTCACTACCCTGGGTTGCTTCTCCTGAATTAGGTCAGTCAGTAGCATGGCTAGGGTGCCATAGGATGGACAAATATCCTTTAGTAACTTGTCATCCCCAGATATTACAGCCAGGGGCGTAACAATAGACCCTGCAAGGGATGAAGCCGCAGGGGGCCCAGAAGTCACCAGGGGCCCCGTTTTGTGAGACTGACAACTAAGGATAAGGAGAGTAAAAAAAAACTTTCTGCTCTTTTCACAGTTCTTCTAATGACTGCATCTGCTCATCCACTGATAAGGAATCATGCAAAGTTTTGCAGACAAATATTTTTAGACAGTCCCTATTCAGTGTTCAGCAGGCTCTTGTGTACAGCCTGTTCTAGGCCCCAGCCCTTCCACCCCTCTAAGTGCTGTAGTGATGCTTGAAAAGTCTGGGCACAGAGAGAAGGTGGGAAGGGGCCCCATCCAAAATTTTGCAGGGGGGCCCTGTGATTTCTAGTTATGCCCCTGATTACAGCACTTGAATATTTGTTTTTAAAGTAGGCCAAGCCATGATGGTTTAAACTTTTGCTGTCTCAATTCGCAGTGCGCATCCTTCTACATACATACAAGGCCTTAGGTACTGGTATCCATTAATTACAGACTAGATTAGCATTTACCATTTATGCATTTCACTGAACATTTTAATCTTTTTCTTTTAAGTGAGTGGACATTTTTTTTTCACCCCAACAGGTCAATTACTGCCCACTGGAAGGTGGCAGATACATTCTTCAATCCGAATGTCAGTATCAGTAGTATAAAATCCAGCATTGAAGGTCAATATCTCCTAAACTGTAGGTGCTAGAAGAATGTACCCCCCTCCCCCCGATTATCTAATCCAAGGACCCCGTAAGTACACCTTCTCATTAGACATTTTTCTCATGCTGAATTGTTCTGCGACTCTTGTCAGATGCAGTATTCTTTCTTTCTGACAGGAGTGCATGTCCCTGCATCCACCTTGAATTCAAAGGTGTTTCCTACATAGCTTTCCTGTGAAGAGTGTTCTTGTGTATTTTGAACATCCTCAGAAACTGTCTGTTCTGTGTGAAGAAGACGTATTACGTGATATTTAGGTTAACAAACACCACCCAACTTTTGCATGTCATCTGTCAGTTCAAGCAAGTGGTTGGCCATGTTCAGTACAAATTGGAATAAAATAGGCCATTCTTTCATGATGTAACTTCAACATATTTACATGAGAAAGTCTTCTGTTTCCAAACTTCTAAGCTTACCAAGTTTGTGACCTCAGGCCTTTTATAATTGTGTAAAGCCCTCTCCATACTGTCAGTTTTTTTATGCCATACAGGTAGGAAAACATTTTCCACCTGCGTACCTTATAAGTCTTTTCTCCAAAATTACAGTTGCATAAGTATTTGAACCTGTGCCATTCGCAGAACTAAGCCAAAACTGTCTCCATCTTATCGAATTAGAGGACAAAATTCACAATAGAGATGTTGATATCACCATGCTTACCTTCTTAGGACTCTCATATTACAACCAAGGGTTTTCGCCCTTTCTGGCAATACATGAGTTCAAAGGGTGCGAAAACCTATGGATTTCTGGTGTACCCCTCTCTGTATGCAGAAAACTGAATACTGCCCCCAGCTTTTCCCTTGCTGTTCAATGAACATGTGCTTCGGAGTCGTGTTGATGTGCTCACTAAGTTTGTCTATGGGTAGTAAGAACTAGTAACAGCATGCATGCATTTTTTGTCATAAAGAGCTTCCAATAGGTCAGACATAAACGGTGTCACTCTGTCATTAACAATTTTGTAAGTGAAGAAGAAAAGTCGGCATTGCAATGTAGCAGACATATTGTCACAGTGCAAGCCCTCAGTGTATAATACAACATGTTCTAGGTGCTTGAGAGGTCAACAGGTAGAAACATTTCTTGTATAAGACAGAGACAACCTGGGATTTCTGTGATTCAAAAATTGCATTTATTGGATATGATGCATAAACTTGATTTGCATTATGAGCAGCAGTAGTTTGCAATTTTAGAAGTGATGCATAGAACACATACCTGGGTCTGGAGCAGAGTCTCACACAGTGGGCACGGGCAGAAGTAGCCTGACTTCTGTTTTGTGCCTGTCAGCGCTCTCCCAAAGCTGTGTCCGAAGAAGCCACTAGGCTACCTGTTCTATGCATCACCTTTGAAATTGCAAACTACTGCTCATCATGCAAATCAAGTTTATGCATAGCATCCAATAAATGCAATTTTTGAATCACAGCAGTGCCAAGTGGTGTCTTGTACAAGAAATTCCACTAAGGATGTCTGCAGGGAAGCCCACTCATCTGAACATTTCTAGCAAAGCATCTTCCTCCCTCCATCCACACCAGGTGCTGTTGTAGTACGTGTTATGGGTGGGGGGATACTGATGATCCCATACAGTTTCTCACAAAAGTGAGTACACCTCTTGTATTTTTGTAAATATTTTATAATATACTGTATTTTCATGGCACAACACTGAGGATATGACACTTTGATATAATCTAAAGGAGACCGCTAGCAACAAAAACGATTACACTTCTAAGTGAGTAAGCTTCAGACCTCAGGATTAGTACCACAAATATTTACAAAAGTGGGAAAGCTTCCTTTCACTATTAACATAAGCCAGCAACATCACCATGCCACATCATTTGTCCAAGTCAATAAATACAGAGAGTGGAAGTGGCTGGATATCAGTGGAGTGGAAAGGCTGTACGGGGATGGGCATTTCTTACAGATAAGTGTCTCTGAGCAACACGGCAGTTTCTAAGTTAAATTGCACCCAGGGCAAGGGTGTAAACATTGCACCCCCTTCCCCCCCCACCCCCCCCGTGGACTTGCAAACCCTTACTCTTTAGGAACAGTAACAGGTCACAAGTAGATCTGCCTACTTACTAGTAGAAATATCGCGAACGGTTCGCCTGCAAACGGTTCCAAGCGAACTTTGGGGGTTCACGTTCGCCTGCACCAGGCGAACTGATGCAGAAGTTCGATTCGCCCCATAATGCTCTATTGAGCAAAACTTTGACTCTCCATATCAATGTCAGCAGACACATTATTGCCAAACACACTACTCTCACTGCTGGAGGCCCGCCCCCCTCCCTCCTCCAAGCAAGGTCCTTATACCATTTGACTCAGTTGTCTGCCTACACTAATTAGTTATGGGACAGCTGCTACACACTCTGCTAGGGAGATTTTAATTAGCCTCCTCCCTCCACCCTCCTCCCTCCTCCCTTCTACCTAGTCCCTTGTCCCTCCTACCGGAGGGAGGAGGGTTTCATCTGCCAGAGAATTATACTATTTCAAAAAACAGTTTACATACCATGGCTGGGAATCGAACCGGGGTTTCACTGTGTGGTGGGCAAGTTACCCTAACCACTGTACCACAACAGTACTAACTGAAGCTGGCCTAGCATTCACCTATTCAGTAGGAGACCTTAGGCAAATCTTCCTAACACTGCTACTGCCTATAGAGCATGCCCTAGTGGCTGCAGCTCTGGTGCTTTGAGTCCGCCAGGAGAAAAGTGTGATATAAATGTTATTTGTCTTGTCTACTTTTTCTCTTGTATTGAGCATAAATGGTAAATGCTAGGCCAGCTTCAGTTAGTACTGTTGGGGTTCAGTGGTTAGGGTGCTTGCCCACCACACAGTGAGACCCGGGTTCAAATCCCTGCCAAAGCGAGTTGGCTTTTATGCTACAAATCCTTAAAGGGAACCTAAACGGAGAAGGATATGGATTTTTCCTTTTAAAATAATACCAGTTGCCTGAATCGCCTGATGATCCTGTGTCTCTAATATTTTTAGCTACAGCCCCTGAACAAGCATGCAGATCAGGTGCTCTGACTGAAGTCAGACTGGATTAGCTGCATGCTTGTTTCAAGGTGTGATTCAGCCACTATTGCAGTCACAAAGATCAGCTGGACTGCCAGGCAACTGGTATTGTTCACAGGAAACATCCATATCATTCTCAGTTAAGGTTCCCTTTAAGCAACCTAATGTTTCTATTGCATTGAGCATAAATGGTAAATGCTAGGCCAGCTTCAGTTAGTACTGTTGTGGTACAGTGGTTAGGGTGCTTGCCCACCACACAGTGAGACCCAGGTTCAAATCCCAGCCAATGTGAGTTGGCTTTTATGCTACAAATCCTTAAAGGGAACCTAAACAGAGAAGGATATGGATTTTTCCTTTTAAAATAATACCAGTTGCCTGAATTGCCTGCTGATCCTGTGTCTCTAATACTTTTAGCCACAGCCCCTGAACAAGCATGCAGATCAGGTGCTCTGACTGGATTGTGGAGGGTGAAGGGTGGAGGGAGGAGGGTGGAGGGAGGAGGGTGGAGGGTGGAGGGAGGGGGGAGGAGGGAGGAGAGTGGAGGGAGGAGGGTGGAGGGTGGAGGGAGGAGGGTGGAGGGTGGAGGGAGGAGGGAGGAGGAGGGTGGAGGGAGGAGGCTAATTAAAATCTCCCTAGCAGAGTGTGTAGCAGCTGTCCCATTACTAATTAGTGTAGGCAGACAACTGAGTCAAATGGTATAAGGACCTTGCTTGGAGGAGGGAGGGGGAGCGGGCCTCCAGCAGTGATGTGTATTTCACTCAATCAGGTGTGCCTCCAGGTATTAGAGCCCTTCAAACATGGCTTATATCATTTTTCCAGCCGGTAGAATTTTTTAAAATTTTCAAAGTTCGCCTCCCCATTGAAGTCTATTGCGGTTCGCAAACTTTTTCACGAACCGAACCTTTCGCGGAGGTTCGCGAACAGGGTTCGCGGAGGTTCGCGAACAGGGTTCGCGAACCGAAAAACGGAGGTTCGCGACATCTCTACTTACTAGTAACCAGCTGTTCATCCAGGAGGAAGCAGGGCCCGGGAAAGCACACAGGCAAAGAGAGCCCAGCTCCTAGGGGCGTATCTGGGTAATACAGAGCCTATAGCAAATACTGAAATTGTAATCCCCCCATCCCCCCCCCCCAGTTTAGAGACCCCTTCCACCCTAAAAAAGCATTCTTTGTCGAATGTATGTGTTATGGCTACCTGTGTTTTTTTGGCTTGGGATATTCCTAAAGTTACTTTTTTGGAAATATCTCTTCTCAGTGTTTTGCACCCTAAATACATAGATTAAGTAGCCTTGTTCCCCTGATAACAGAATTACTCTAATTTGAGGTCTGAGTGACAGGGAGGCACTGGGGAAAGCCATACAGGGGCGGGCATGGCAGTGCAGCACAGGGACGGGCATGGCGGTGCAGCACAGGGGCAAGCATGGCAGTGCAGCACAGGGGCAGGCATGGCGGTGTAGCACAGGGGCAGGCATGGTGCCCATGATGCTGTGGCGTCCATGGCACGAGCCATGCCTGCACCCCTCTAGATACGCCTCTGCTAGCTCCTTCATGGGCGCCGCGCACTGACAGCCTGCAGTACCGCTACAGGACATCAGGTGTCATCACGCGGTAGTGACGTGATGATGACTTGACGTCGGACGCAGGCAGCCCAGGAGGAGTCAAGGAAGGTGATTATGCTGGTAATCTTCTTTCTTCTTCCATTTGGCTGCACCGCACGTCACCAGCTCCCTAGTAGTTATGTCCTTCTGCCTGCGCCCCCCTTCTTCTACTTGCCGTTCTGCACCCAAGCCTGCACTACCCAAGAAATGGCCCTGCTGAGCAAACTAGAAGACAGTAATCCACAGGCAGAGTCGCTGAACAATCAAGATTTTATGATTGATGATTTATGAAGAGGGACTTTAAAGGTAATAGTATCACCTAATTAATAGAATAAATAATATACTACCACAAACTGTGTGATTTATTGTGAGATGTTAGGAAGATTCCTGCACACACTATTATTTATGTATTTATTTATTGTATTTATGAAGCGCCAACATATTACGCAGCGCTGGACATTAGTTTAGGTTATAGACAATGTTTAGGGGTGACTTACAGCAATATGACAATACAGGAATACAAGAAAAACCAGATCATTGAGAGTAGTAGTTCTTACTAAAACAGGGTGATTAGAGTTATTTGCTGTGCACCCAACTGGGCCATAAAATGTTCAAACACTAACCAACACTGGGCATATGGCTTTGTGAAGTGGAAAGGCATTTCTACCCCCTTTGCATAGAATCCTTTCTCCACTGTTGATGCACATAGCGACTGGCAAACAGAGTTGAGGGGACCCTCATGCTTGTAAGGTCTCTCTCTGCTTTTGATTGGCGAAAGGCCTACTAAATTTCCAAGGGGGAACCCACACAGTTTTTTTCTATTTATTCTTCACATATACAAGAAAAGTCTGAGCTGAGCAACTGTTAATTCAAGTCTAATTCTAATACTGTAGTTTTGCTGTTCATTATCAGTTAAGACCTGCCTAAGTGCTCGTTTCCACTACATGCAGTGTGGTGCGATCATCGCTCAACACAACAACTAAACCGCAGCCAATGAAAGTCAATGGAACTGTTTCCATTGACGCAAATTACCCGACGCGATGCGGCGCGATCCGACGCAGCACGCATCCAGTTCCCCATAGCCACCAGCGGGAAGCTGCATGATGTCACATCCGGTGGATCAAACAACACCCAGAAGTACATGTGGCGGGATGCGAGGTGTTGCGGCGATCGCCTCACATCCATAACGCCAGTGGAAACGGGGACCTTAAGCACGTCTTAAATTAGTGCTTAAGTCATGCATGAGAGGCAGCTGTCACTAATCATTCTGTAATACTGACAATGACAAATGATGATGTGCAGTTTTGTAGATCGGTGGTAATATATGTACATAATTAGGCACTAATTACCAAAAAACTTTTCTCATGAGTTCTTAATGATTTTGAATCATGAGATAAAGTGAAATGAGCAACATCATTAATATATGAGATAAAACAGATGTTATAGGCTTTAAGGAAGATCAATGAATCAACCCATAGTAAGCTGCAGGGCTGCTTATGCTAAAGTTGTTGGTATGTTTCCTTGCTGAAAGACAGGTCTTTATTGCTGTTTACAGGTAACTGCTGCACTTTCTGTTCACATCACTTGTTTAATATTATTATTACGTGTTTAATTGTTCTTTCAAGTATTTAAGTCAAAATCAACTGCAAGCTTATGTACAATTATTTTTTTCTGCATGCAAACTACCTACAGTATCTCTCCAAATATTGTTTCATTGTTGTACCATTCTATAACAGTGCCAGATCAAAGACATTAACATTAATAGCCAAAGATTCACAAAACTTTTTTTTCCTGTTCAAGAATTGGATTATAATCTCGTAATGTCGTGCAATTATTGACCAGCTGTTTTTTTGCATTTTTCTATTTACTTATTATTTAGAATCAGAATTGTTTATTTCACCAAGCATGACTGGGACCCGCCTGGAATTGGGTTTGGCACAACACATATATAGCTCAAGTAGAGGATAGATACAGAAGATAGGTTTACGTATACAGTTAAAAGAGCTAAAAACACAGTATACAACATCAGATGCAAAAAATCGCAGTATACATAAAAAGTATGTGAAGTGGCATGGAAGAGTCTGATCAGTTAGTCAAGAGGGCAGGTTGACTGGTTGGCCACAGCTTCGGGGGGGGAGGGGGGTGGCATTATGTGAAAAGAGTTCAGGAGCCTGACAGCCGAGGGAAAGAAAGAGTTCCTGTGTCTGGTGGTTCGGGTGGGAATGGCCTGTAGCCTCTGGCCCAGTAGGAGCGGGCTGAAAAAGCAATGTCATGGGTGAGGGGGGGTCTCTGGCAATCCTCAGTGCCCTAGTGCGCAGTCTGGAGCTGTATAGGAGGGCCAGCGATGGTAGGGGCCTACCAATGATCCTCTCTTGTACACTTTACAGTGAACAATTAATATTTCTGGGCATGGGTGTAACAAGGACCCCTGTGACCCCTGCCATTGCAGGGTGGCCCAGAGGCTTCGGAGGTCCCTCCTCCTCCTCCTCCCTCTCCCCAACCGCAAGGGCAGCCAATAAGCAAAAGAAAAACCTCCTTGTTTGCTCAAAACAAGTGTGCGGTAGATTGTGTCTTTTTATTTTCTGCTTCCAGATGCTGCTTCACAGCAAAACACTCTGTGCTGCCATTCGCCAGCTCCCGATCATGTGACCCGCATGGGATTCGGGGACCAGGGGGGCCCCATGCTATCATTTTTGCAGGGGGCTACTTATGTCCCGGTTTCTGAGCTTATTAATTCACATTTTTTCATAATCTCTTAGTGTAATTCAAAACTGCCATCCCACAAATATTGCATTCATGTATGAAAAGTCACAGAATGTTTCTCTTACCTTAAAATACACCAGAAGTGAGAGGGGTATGGCCATATTTAATTTCCTTCAAACAATATAGGTTGCCTGGCAGGCTGCTAATCTTTTCGGCTGCAGTAGTATCTGAATCATACCTGGATCAGTAAATCCACACAATCTCCATAAGGATCTCAACCCTCTGCGGATGCTTATCCAACGATTACATTTATTGAAGTGTTACAACAAGTATACACAGCATATCACTACCAGCACAACGTTTCGGGCAAGGTGCCCTTTCTCAAGTGCTCCTGGATCAAGCACGTGGCCAATCTAAGCAGACTTCAGTCAGAATCCTACTTATTCCAAAGGTATAGGAGGCGGAGGCAGGACAGCCGGGCAATCTACATTGTTTAAAAGGAAATAAATAGGTCAGCCTCCATATCCCTCTCAGTCAGGGACAGATCTAGACCAAGTTGCCCCAAGTTGCGCCTGGGGCAAGGTCAGGTTTTGGCGCCTAAACTGCCATTCCCCATCCAATTTTGCCGCCTTTTTAAGAATTCAACAAACTGCGCCTGGGGCAAGAGACCCGCTTCCCCCCCCCTAGATCCGTCCCTGCTCTCAGTTCAGTCGGACTTTAATAATTGTCAGTCTCCTTTGGGTGCTGTTATTAGAATCAGAATCATATTCATCTGCTAAGTCCAGGGAAGCTTACAAGGAATTGTTTTTGGCACCGACAGCTCAGAGATGTACATACGTAGATACGTACATAATGAAATACACAGTTACATAATGGTTATGATCATAATTAGGTACATAATGAATACACAGTTACATAACAGTTATCAACATAAGTAGGTACATAATGAATACACATTTCCACATTGTGTGTGTGTGTGTGTGTGTGTGTGTATGGGGGGGGGGGGGTGTAGTTTACACATTGGGCATTGCTGTTTGGGTGGGTGGGGGATCTGAGTTTAGGGCTAGGGCAGCTTGGGGGAACAAAGAGTTCCTGTGCCTGGAGGTCCTGTTGGTGATAGCCCTGAAGCAGCCGCCAGATGGTAGTAATTTGAGGTAGCGGTTCCCAGCCATAGGAGGGATTGTTTTCAATCCTGACAGCCGTGAATCCAATTCTGGAGAAGAGATGGTCAAGAGATAGGAGTTAGTTCCGTATAATATTCTTTGTGGTTCTGATGACTGTCTGTAGCTTGCGCTTGTCACTCACGGAGTAGCCCGCGTACCATACGTTTATAGAGGAGCATGATAGAATCGACTCAATGGGGACAGAGTAGAAGCAGTTCAGGAGGGTGCGAGTCATTACAAACTTTGTCAATTGGTGCAGGAAGAACAGCCGTTGTTGGCTCTTTTTCTGTAGTTTAGAGGAGTTTTCCTGCCACCTAAAGTTCCTGGAGATGGTGGTGCCCAGGAGGTGATCGCTGGGGACTCTGGTGACCTCAGAGCCCCCGATGAGAGCCATTGGTAGTTTGGGTAGACATTGATGGTAAGTTAACAGTTTTTGCTGAGTTGAGGACAAGCTTGTTGACCTTTTCGGTGGGTTCAACCCACTGAGCAATACCAATCCCCATCATCCATAACAATGAGGGAGGCAACATAAAAAGGCATAAAAGGGACAGCAAAGCCCCCTTTTGAGCACTGCATGGAACATATGTATAAAAAACAGGAAAAACACTTAAAACAGGAAGTAAAAAAATTAGCTTCAAAATTGTATAAGCAATTTTGGTGTAGATTGACAGGTTTGTGGATTGTCACAGCCGGGGAAATTACCTACTCCTCTGTGAAATCCAATTTTGGAAAATCAGGATGCCCAGCGCTAATTAAAATGTGAGTCCATTTTTTTTTTGCAGCAGTTGGTTTGCTATTCTTGGAACAGATATATTTCTCTGACATTTATCAAAGTGATATTTCAGGTTTTGAAGCTCGTATTGATGCAAAACGGCAGAACTGATTAGAAAACTCCGTCTCTGTGCATCAATTTTTAATGAATTACTTCAGAATTATTGAGGCCTTCAATAAAGGCAATGAAACATTTAAACATGCATTTAACCTCTATTTAAGATCACCTCAGGTAATGATCTTTGACCTTCTTGTAACCTTTAAGATGAATGCCTAAGAAAGTGAGAGGAGTGGGCCATAGGATTTATAAACAGAGATGTGATGACTTCAGGATACTGGTCTTCAGTTCAAGAGATCAAAGGGGATCTCTCAACCCAGCCTTTCTAATTAACAGGGAAAAATGCCATTTCCTTCTCATTATACTGAAGCTCAAGGAAGAAAGTCAGCTTACTAATCTTCCAAGAGCAAGTATCAGTAACAGAGATTCTCCATTAGGCTTTAATAGCACTTCAAGTTGATACCCTGCCTGCTGCCAGAACAATCACCCATTTCCAGAACTGACCAAATACTTTGTGGCAGGTTACAGGCATAGCACACTTTCTTATAAAGATGCCGGTTTTCCGGCATCTCCCTCTCAGGCTGGGAGTAAAACCAAAAAGAAGACCAGATGCTGCAGCTCGCATTCACAGGCGAAGCATTTTCTTTTATCCATTTTAGCTGCTTGAACTGAAAAAGCAGGGAGAGGAATTTAAGGCATCTGTTATACATGTGTACAGTACATACATGTTTGTGTTTGTGATCAGTTTATTACCATTGACAATGGGTGAACTTCCCATGGAGCAGTTTGCAAGGTGAATGGATAACCTACATGGAAGTAGTCACAAACATGGGCGTAGGGCCCGCGGTCGCCATCGCAACCGGGCCCGGCTCCTGCAGAGGCCAGAGGGGGGCCCAGAGGCGGTGTGTTGGAGGACCCTACGGGCCACCCGCACGGGGCCACTCGTTGCTTATAAGGCACTCAGCCATCAGCCTGCACACTGCCCTAGCCAGCACCCTTCCCCAGCCACCAGCCTGCACACTGCCCCAAACAGCACCCTGCTCCAAACAGCACCTTGCTGCAATTTGCCACATACTGCACCCTGCTGCAATCTTCCTCAATCAGCACCCCGCTGCAATATACCCCAACCAGCAATCTGCAGTCTGCCCTAACCTTCACCATGCCCCAACCAGCACCCTGCGCTCTGCTGCAGCCTGCTCTAACCTGTACCTTGCTTCACCCTGCTGCAATCTTCCCCAGCCTGCACCCTGCCCCAGCAAGCACCCAGGCAGCAATTGCGGGACTGCTATGGCTACCAAATATCTAGGGGCACATGTTGTTACCTAATACTGATATCTATGGGCACATAGCTACCTAATTATTTTATTTGGTGAACATGGCTGTTTCATTTATGTATCCAGAATGGACTTGGCTTCTAAATTGTTTTATCTTGAGGCATCTGTCTATTTAATTTGTTTATTGTGAGGCACCTAGCTACTTAATTATTTTATCTGGCGTGGTTGACTGTTACAACTTTATTTTTATTTGGCAGCATGTGACTACTTGATTAATTATCTGGCGGCATGTGACTACTTGATGAATTATCTGGCGGCATGTGACTACTTGATGAATTATCTGGCGGCATGTGACTACTTGATGAATTATCTGGCAGCATGTGACTACTTGATGAATTATCTGGCAGCATGTGACTACTTGATGAATTATCTGGCGGCATGTGACTACTTGATGAATTATCTGGCGGCATGTGACTACTTGATGAATTATCTGACGGCATGTGACTGTGATGTGTGTGTGTGTGTTGGGGGAGGGCAATTTAAGTGTTTGCCATAAGCACCGTACTGCTGCTGTCTGCACGAGTCTGCTGCTCTGCAGACCGCAGCGGCCGCTTCAGTGACTAGTTCATGTCACTCTCCGTTTCTCCCTCTGGTGCCGTCTCTCTTTCCAACCCGTCTCCTCTGCGGCAGTTGGCTCTTCACTGACATCTGGCTGGCCTGGCTCCTCCTAATCTTCCTGGAGTGAGCTGCAGAGATAGAGCCAGTCAGCCAGAGTGCATGTCGTCCACATGCTTGTCAACTGGATAATCTACATACTGCAACCCTGTTTCCTGGCTGCTAAGGGGTCTCTGGCTCACCTGTCACCTCCAGATCCATCATACTAGTACTGCCATGTGCCTGGCTGCTAGGTGGTCTTTGGCTCGCCTGTCACCTCCAGATCTGTGGACTGTCTGGTGGAGTCGACAGTCTGTTTTTCAGTGAGTACTGAGTTGGCTTTTACCTTCTTCACTGCCATTTTTCCACCACACTGAAAATAGCCCCAACCACACATACACAAAAGGGGTGTAGGGCCGGTGACCTGTACTGAACGTGTGCTGGAGGGACTTGTGTGTGTTAAAGGTGGCTATGGCGGGTACTTGCATGGACGCAGCATCAGCACAACAGAGTGCCATTGCGCGTGGACGCGGCACAATGGCACTCTGGTGTGCCGTGGTGTGAGTACCCACCACAGTCGCCTGAAACACATGGGCCCCTCCAGCACACAGGCACGGGCCCCAGGGAGTGGAACTGCTTTTCATAGTTTTGTGTGTGTGTGTGTGTGTGCATGATTTGTTCTATTGGTACCCCCACCACATGCACAACAGCCCCAACTGCACACGCATACTACTGTTGTGCACTACCGCATTAGCAGATGCGCTCCACTTGCGTTCCGTTTACGGGTTGAAATAGGAAGCATAGGAATGACATGGAACGCGAGTGGGTGCGCACCGGCTAAGGCAGCGGCATGGGTGAGTTAACCCACTCTTCTCCTGCAGGTACCCCAGTTTTGGGGGTTCCAAATTTCCAACAGTGATACAGAGCCAGTTAGCGGACTACCCAGGTCTCTCCAGGTTTGTTCCTGACTTCCCCAGATAGTAGCTTTCCCCCGGGACCTGGAGCCAGCTTGTGAATCCCTCAGGTCTGACACCCATCTTCTCAGTGAATAGTTGTCCTTCAGGGCCCTTGCAGCATATTGCAGTGGAGAAAACCTACCTGTCTTTCCGCCACGCTCCTCCATCAGCCTGTGTACTTTCACCTTCATCCTTGTGGGCGCCTCTTCTCTGTGACCCCCGAAGCATGTTATGTGTCACAGAGAAGAGGCACCTACGGGGGTGAAGGTCAGAAGCCCATAGGTGGACGGAGGAGTGCGCAGGCCAGACAGGTGAATTTACTCCACTATGAATACTCTGCAGAGACAGCAGAGACCACTAGGAAGGAGGTTGTCAGACATGGTAGGTCTGCCAGCTGGCTCTGTGTCCCTGGGGGAACACCCATTATAGTAAACTCAGATATAGTAAACATTTGGGTAGTGTAAACTGTGTCCGTGTTCTAGCCAAGTGCCATAATAAGTGTAAGAGACTAACACCTGGTATAGTAAAGCCTGATACAATAGAACTTCTGCTATGGTAAACCTTTTCGGTATTTTTTATCCGACTCTAGCAAAAAGTGGGCAGGCGCATGCATCATGTGTCAGTCAGAAACGCATGATTGGTGAGTAGGCTAACAGACAGCCACTTGTAGGCTGCTTACTAACTGCACACTACTCTGGGCCTGGGAAACCTATGCTTCCTGTGCAAGCTGCTGCCTGATTACTGAGGGAAATACCTGTCATCTGTGACTAGCTTGTGCATGGCTGCAACACTACATTATCATCCAGGCTGCACAGAAATGTGGACAGAGAAGCACACTATCAGTACTGTACCTGCACTAACTGGTGAGACCTATGCTTCATGTGTAAGCTGCTCCCTGATTACTGAGGGAATTGCCTGTTATCTGTGACTTGCTTGTGCATGGCAGCAACGCTACAGCATCATCCAAGCTGCACAGACATATGGACAGAGGAGCACATTATCAGTACTGTATCTGCACTAACTGGTGAGACCTATGCTTCCTGTGCAAGCTGTTGCATGATTATTGCATGCAAATCCCTGCATATTGAGATATCACAAAAAAAAATCCCTGCATATTGAGCACTGTGCATTTTGCTTTAGCTTAGACACTGTCTGTGCTCGCTTGCTGAAGCATTGAAAAGAAAAAAAAATACTCCCAATCATTGACTAAATGAATATACAGTACCATACTATACTTTGTGCTTGAGTATGGGAATTTCTGAGTAGTAGTATAGTAAGCCACTTTGCCCATTCCCTTTGAGTTTACTATAAAGGGATTCTACTGTAATACTGTAATTCCTTCAGACTGGCACCTTGCTACTAATTGCCCTATTTCCTCTGGGTGCTGCGTATGTTTGCAAATTGAATGTGTGTGAGTCGAGTGTTGCTGGGGGGGGGGGGGGGGGGGCTGTATGTATTTTATCCCATAAGTGGGGCTTGCACTCTTTTGCAGGTAAGCACTCATCTGTTTTTAAGTAGCGCTGTTCATTTCTTTGCTATGTTTTAATTCACTTCTGGTCAGCTGCTCCCACTTAACAGTTTTGCCTTTGGTGTATATGCAGAGCCTCTGTTTGGGTTCAAGGTGCGTTTGTAGTTTCTGGGGGGGCTCAGCGCATCTCTGAGCAGAGGCCATTCAGAGGCGGCCTGGTGATGTGCTGATCCCACTTTTTTGCGCAATTTTCAATTTCACTTGGTAGCGCGCCCAGGCTATGCATATGTATAGATAGGATTTAGTTAGTGTCAGGTCCCCTCCCATGGAGGAAAGACTTCTTCGACAGTGGGAGGGACAAGTACTTAACAAGTTGCATGCAAGCTGTTATAGGAAACTAACATCCTCCAAGTGGTAGACAGGTCATGTGTATGCTCAGTGTGTATTTTATCCCATAAGTGGGGCTTGCACTCTTTTGCAGGTAAGCACTCATCTGTTTTTAAGTAGCGCTGTTCATTTCTTTGCTATGTTTTAATTCACTTCTGGTCAGCTGCTCCCACTTAACAGTTTTGCCTTTGGTGTATATGCAGAGCCTCTGTTTGGGTTCAAGGTGCGTTTGTAGTTTCTGGGGGGGCTCAGCGCATCTCTGAGCAGAGGTCATTCAGAGGCGGCCTGGTGATGCGCTGATCCCACTTTTTTGCGCAATTTTCAATTTCACTTGGTAGCGCGCCCAGGCTATGCATATGCATAGGTAGGATTTAGTTAGTGTTAGGTCCCCTCCCATGGAGGAAAGACTTCTTCGACAGTGGGAGGGACAAGTACTTAACAAGTTGCATGCAAGCTGTTTTAGGAAACTAACATCCTCCAAGTGGTAGACAGGTCATGTGTATGCTCAGTGTGTATTTTATCCCATAAGTGGGGCTTGCACTCTTTTGCAGGTAAGCACTTATCTGTTTTTAAGTAGCGCTGTTCATTTCTTTAATATATGGGTAGATTCGACCAAGACAAAAATCTCTCTCTAATTGAATCTGATAAGAGAGAGATCTGTCAGCTGCCCATACACCACAGGCCGATTCCCGATCAATTTCAGCATGAAATTGAGCCAGAATCAGCCTTGTGATGCCGCATCTTGCCGCCTCGACGCTGCCAACCAATGATATATGTCCCCCACGGTGCCCAGTGTAAAGTACCGTATATACTCGCATATAAGCCGACCCGCATATAAGCCGACCCCCCAACTTTTCCCTGAAAAACCAGGAAAAAAATGATTGACCCCCATATAAGCCGGGGGTAGGAAATGCTGGATTGGTGCAGCCCCCCAGTGTGTCCCAGTATAGCTAGTATAGTGCCCAGTATAGGTAGGTAGTGTCCAGTATAGCCAGTATAGTGCACAGTATAGCCAGTATAGTGCCCAGTATAGCGCCCAGTATGGGTAGGTAGTGCCTCAGTTTAGCTAGTATAGTGCCCAGTTTAGCTAGTATAGTGCCCCAGTATGGCTAGTATAGTGCCCCAGTATGGCTAGTAAAGTGCCCAGTTTAGCCAGTATAGTGCCCAGTTTAGCCAGTATAGTGCCCAGTTTAGCTAGTATAGTGCCCAGTTTAGCTAGTATAGTGCCCCAGTATGGCTAGTAAAGTGCCCAGTTTAGCCAGTATAGTGCCCAGTTTAGCTAGTATAGTGCCCAGTTTAGCTAGTATAGTGCCCCAGTATGGCTAGTAAAGTGCCCAGTTTAGCCAGTATAGTGCCCAGTTTAGCCAGTATAGTGCCCAGTTTAGCTAGTATAGTGCCCAGTTTAGCTAGTATAGTGCCCCAGTATGGCTAGTAAAGTGCCCAGTTTAGCCAGTATAGTGCCCAGTTTAGCTAGTATAGTGCCCAGTTTAGCTAGTATAGTGCCCCAGTATGGCTAGTAAAGTGCCCAGTTTAGCCAGTATAGTGCCCCAGTATGGCTAGTAAAGTGCCCAGTTTAGCCAGTGTAGTGCCCAGCATAGGTGGGTAGTGCTCCCCCCTCCCCCTGCGGCCGCCGCTGCTATTACCTGTTTAAGCAGCTGCCGCTTCCTAATCCGCGTTCCCCTTCTGTTTCAGAGTGTATCACAGCAGCACGCCCGGCGCTGCTGCTGTGACGATGCAGACTGCAGGAAAGAGCGTGGCTCCCTATAGCGGCGATCTGTATCGCCGTTACCAGGGGAACCGCTCTTTCCTGCCCCCTGCATCGTCACAGCAGCAGCGCCAGGCGCGCTGCTGTGATACACTCTGAAACAAAAGGGGAACGCGGATTAGGAAGCGGCCGCTGCCGAAGCAGGTAATAGCAGCGGCGGCCGCGGGGGGAGCGGGGAGGGGGGGGGAGCGGGGCGCGGACCACCCACCACCCACCACTAGACCACCAGGGAAGACTCGCATACAAGCCGACCCCCCAACTTTTAAACCCCTTTTTGGGGGTCAAAAATTCGGCTTGTATGCGAGTATATACGGTATATATTACCGGTCCGCAGCCTCCGCTTGTCCCCCCTGGCTTCCGGAATTCCTCCTCTGCATATGCACACACCCCCATGTGGTTTCCTAGTAAGGGCGCGCGTGTGTAATTTCAGACGTCATACACGCGCGCCCTTACTAGGAAACCATGTGGGACACTTGTGTATGGAGCAAACAGTGCGCCCCGGAGCCAGCTAAGGGACAAGTGGGGACCATGAACAGGTAATGTATAGAGTTGGGCCGAACCTCCGATTTTAGGTTCGCGAACCGGGTTCGCGAACTTTCGCGGAACGTTCGGTTCGCGTTAAAGTTCGCGAACCGCAATAGACTTCAATGGGGATGCGAACTTTGAAAAAAAAAAATAATTATGCTGGCCACAAAAGTGATGGAAAAGATGTTTCAAGGGGTCTAACACCTGGAGGGGGGCATGGCGGAGTGGGATACACGCCAAAAGTCCCCGGGAAAAATCTGGATTTGACGAAAAGCAGCGTTTTAAGGGCAGAAATCACATTGAATGCTAAATGACAGGCCTAAAGTGCTTTAAAACATCTTGCATGTGTATACATCAATCAGGTAGTGTAATTAAGGTACTGCTTCACACTGACACACCAAACTCACCGTGTAACGCACCGCAAACAGCTGTTTGTGTAGTGACGGCCGTGCTGGACTGGTGCGCACCATGGCGAGAGTGCAGGTTTTGGTGGCTTTACAGCCCATATGGTCGGCCTGGCTGATGTAGCTGAATGACAGAACAGTGACTGTCCAGCTGATCAAATTTGGTCTGACCACAATGAAGCAACGACCTTATTATCTTTTGTGTGCCCCCCGAGACACTCATCTAGGCGCCGGTCATTGCTTCATTGTGATACGCAAGCCCCTTCACCACGGCAAGGTAATGATCACGAAGGGGAATGGGCGCATGTACATGCCTTTTCTTTTGTTGTTGCAGCTGCCCTCAGTGCAGCCAGAAAAATTAGGCAGTCATGTACACGCACCATAAAAATTATTACAGCAGCCGCTGCTAGCAGCGGCTTAAAAAATTCAGCAATCCGCCTGGAGTCCCGGACCCTGTTGGTGGTGGCGGAGAAGGTAGTGAAGCGGCCTGCAGGCAGACATGCTGTGTGGAGGGACTGGGAGCGACTTAGTCTTTTTGGGGCAGGCCAGGCAGCCAGTCACACGGCGTGCAGGCAGAGATGCTGTGTGTGCGGGGACTGACTTAGTCTTGGGGCGGGCAGCAGCCCTCCGGGATCCATGCCTCATTCATTTTGATAAAGGTGAGGTACTTAACACTTTTGTGACTTAGGCGACTTCTCTTCTCTGTGACAATGCCTCCAGCTGCGCTGAAGGTCCTTTCTGAGAGGACGCTTGCGGCAGGGCAGGAGAGAAGTTGGATGGCAAATTGGGACAGCTCTGGCCACAGGTCAAGCTTGCGCACCCAGTAGTTCAAGGGTTCCTCATCGCTGTTCACAGCAGTGTCTACATCCACACTTAAGGCCAGGTAGTCGGCTACCTGCCGGTCGAGGCGTTGGTGGAGGGTGGATCCGGAAGGGCTACGGCGAGGCGTTGGACTAAAGAACGTCCGCATGTCCGACATCACCATGAGATCGCTGGAGCGTCCTGTCTTTGACTGCGTGGACACGGGAGGAGGATTAGTGGCAGTGGTACCTTGCTGGCGTTGTGCTGTCACATCACCCTTAAAGGCATTGTAAAGCATAGTTGACAGCTGGTTCTGCATGTGCTGCATCCTTTCCACCTTCAGGTGAGTTGGTAACAGGTCCGCCACTTTGTGCCTGTACCGAGGGTCTAGTAATGTGGCCACCCAGTACAGCTCATTCCCCTTGAGGTTTTTTATACGGGGGTCCCTCAACAGGCAGGACAGCATAAAAGACGACATCTGCACAAAGTCGGATCCAGTACCCTCCATCTCCTCTTGCTCTTCCTCAGTGACGTCACGTAAGTCAAACTCCTCCCCCCAGCCGCGAACAATACCACGGGAAGGTTGAGCAGCACAAGCCCCCTGCGACGCCTGCTGCGGTTGTTCTCCTGCCGCTGTCCCATCCTCCTCCTCCTCCTCCTCCCCCAAAGAAACACCTTGCTCATCATCCTCTGAGTCTGACTCGTCTTCTGCACACGACCTCTCTTCTTCCTCCTCCTCCCCCCTCTGTGCTGCCGCAGGTGTTGAGGAAACAGCTGGGTCTGATGAAAATTGGTCCCATGCCTGTTCCTGCCGTAACGGTTCCTGGTCACGCTCATTCGCAGCTTCATCCGCCACTCTACGCACAGCACGCTCCAAGAAGTACGCGTAGGGAATTAAGTCGCTGATGGTGCCCTCACTGCGGCTCACCAGGTTGGTCACCTCCTCAAACGGCCGCATGAGCCTGCATGCATTTTTCATCAGTGTCCAGTTGTCGGGCCAGAACATCCCCACCTTCCCAGACTGTTTCGTTCTACTCCAGTTGTAGAGGTACTGGGTGACGGCTTTCTTCTGTTCTAGCAGGTGGGAGAACATGAGCAGGGTCGAGTTCCAGCGAGTGGGGCTATCGCAAATGAGGCGTCTCACCGGCATGTTGTTTTTACGCTGAATTTCTGCAAATCGTGCCATGGCTGTGTAAGAGCGCCTCAAATGCCCACAGAACTTCCTGGCCTGCTTCAGGACATCCGCTAAGCCAGGGTACTTTGCCACAAATCTTTGAACCACTAGATTCATGACATGTGCCATGCAGGGTATGTGTGTCAGCTTCCCCATATGCAAAGCGGCAAGCAGATTGCTGCCGTTGTCGCACACCACGTTGCCTATCTCCAGGTGGTGCGGGGTCAGCCACTCATCCACCTGTTTCTTAAGAGCAGCCAGGAGAGCTGCTCCAGTGTGACTCTCCGCTTTGAGACAAGCCATGTCTAAGATGGCGTGACACCGTCGTACCTGGCATGCAGCATAGGCCCTGCGGAGCTGGGGCTGTGTAGCTGGAGAGGAGAACTGCCACTCAGCCAAGGAGGAGGAGGAGGACAGCGAAGAGCATGTAGCAGGAGGAGAGGAGGTGGCAGGAGGCCTGCCTGCAAGCCGTGGAGGTGTCACAATTTGGTCCGCCGCTTTCTGCTTGCCATCGTTCACCACCAGGTTCACCCAATGGGCTGTGTAGGTAATGTAGCGGCCCTGCCCGTGCTTGGCAGACCAGCCATCCGTGGTCAGGTGTACCCTTGACCCAACGCTCTTCGCAAGAGATGACACCACTTGCCTCTCAACTTCACGGTGCAGTTGGGGTATGGCCTTTCTCAAAAAATAAGTGCGGCCTGGCATCTTCCACTGCGGTGTTCCGATGGCCACAAATTTACGGAAGGCCTCAGAGTCCACCAGCCGGTATGGTAACAGCTGGCGAGCTAACAGTTCCGCCACGCCAGCTGTCAGACGCCAGGCAAGGGGGTGACTGGCCAAAAGTGGCTTCTTCCGCTCAAACATTTCCTTCACGGACACCTGACTGCTGCTGTGGGCAGAGGAGCAGGAACCGCTCAAGGGCAGAGGCGGAGTGGAGGAGGGTGCCTGTAAAGGTGCAAGGGAGAAAGCGGCAGAAGCAGATGATGCACCTGAAGGAGGAAGAGGAGAAGGAGGGTGACTTTTCTTTTGTGTGCTGCTGCTGCTTTTGCTCAGGTGGCCATCCCATTGCTGTTTGTGCCTTTTCTCCAGGTGCCTTCGTAAGGCACTTGTCCCTACGTGAGTGTTGGCCTTTCCACGGCTCAATTTTTGTTGGCAGAGCGAACAGATGGCTTTGGTCCGATCTGAGGCACACACATTAAAAAATTTCCACACCGCTGAGCCACCCTGGGATGTGGGAACTATGGGGACCTCAGCAGCTGATGCTGAAGGGCAAGTTGGCTGGCTGTACATAGGTGGCGATACATGGTGCCGGACTCTGCCACCAGCTGTTTCTGACGAAGAGCTGCCCCAGCTTCTTTCAGCAACTTCTCTCCTCCTACTACTCTCTGACTCCCCCTCTGAACTGTCCCCCTCTTCATCTCCTCTATTGGGAACATACAGAGGATCCCTATTACCGTCATCATCGTAGTCATCCTGCCCAGCTTCGCTTGCCTCAGACAAATCCAAACTTGCACCATCAGTAGGTCCTTCATCCTCCTGACACGTTACATCCATAGTGTTGCCGCGTAACTCAGACATATTAGCTGGTGAAAATTCATCTGGCTGTAACAACAATGGCTGTGCATCAGTGATTTCAACACTAAATAATTCTTGCGAAGTGTCAAATGCAGCGGAAGTGGTGCTAGTAGTAGCGCTGGTGGCTGAGCAAGATGAGGTGTTCTGTGTCGCTAAATACTCAACCACGTCCTGACAATCTTGGGAGGTGATGGGACGTGCCTTCTTCCGAGCACTGTACTGTGGGCCAGGTCCACACGAAATTACATTTACACAACCTCGCGCAGACCTGCCGGGTGGCCTTCCTCTGCCTCTGCCACTACCTCTTCCTCTTCCTCTACCTGTTTTGTCCATATCGGGTATGCACGGAGTGGTATATCACACTGCGTGCACTCACGTAGGTAGGTGGGTTCACTTAACTGCACAGGTATGCGCACTGATGCGGTGGGTTCACTGAACAGTACAGGTATACAGTGGCAGGTTCACTGAACACAACAGGTATGCAGTGGCGGGTTCACTGAACAGGTATACAGTGGCGGGTCCACTGAACAGAACAGGTATACAGTGGCGGGTCCACTGAACAGAACAGGTATACAGTGGCGGGTTCACAGAACAGGTATGCAGTGGCAGGTTCACTGAACACAACAGGTATGCAGTGGCGGGTTCACTGAACAGGTATACAGTGGCGGGTCCACTGAACAGAACAGGTATACAGTGGCGGGTCCACTGAACAGAACAGGTATACAGTGGCGGGTTCACAGAACAGGTATACAGTGGCGGCTCCACTGAACAGAACAGGTATACAGTGGCGGGTTCACAGAACAGGTATGCAGTGGCAGGATCACTGAACAGGTATGCAGTGGCAGGATCACTGAACAGGTATGGAGTGGCAGGATCACAGTACAGGTATGCAGTGGGCTGAGGGCTCACTGAACAGAACAGGTATGCAGTGGCAGGATCACTGAACAGGTATGGAGTGGCAGGATCACAGTACAGGTATGCAGTGGGCTGAGGGCTCACTGAACAGAACAGGTATGCAGTGGCAGGATCACTGAACAGGTATGCAGTGGCAGGATCACAGTACAGGTATGCAGTGGGCTGAGGGCTCACTGAACAGAACAGGTATGCAGCCAGGAAGAAGTTAAGCCTAACTAATCTTTCCCTATATGAGAGACTGCAGCAGCTCGCCCTACTCTCACTAATGCAGGCACACGAGTGGCCGTAATGGCCGCCGCTGCCTGCCTTATATAAGGGGGGGGTGGGGCTCCAGTGGCTAGTGTAGCCTAATTGGCTACACTGGGCCTGCTGACTGTGATGTAGAGGGTCAAAGTTGACCCTCAGTGCATTATGGGGCGAACCGAACTTCTTCCGCAAAAGGTTCGCGTGCGGTACCCGCACGCGAACCACCTACGTTCGCGCGAACCACGTTCGCGCGAACCACGTTCACCGGCGAACCGTTCGGCCCAACTCTAGTAATGTATACCTTGCACATGGTACCGGGGGGACATTTATCAATAGGGGGCACAGTGTTGGGGGTTTTGACACGTTCGTCAATCATCGCAAAATTGCTCGCTGTTCCCGCCGCGCATTCGATCAAGCAAATCAGCTCAAAATCTTGCAGCATGTGCGTTCGACAATGCGACCAATTTTCTACAGAAATTGGTTACACTGTCGGTCGGGCATGCACTTGGCAGCACTGATTTTCATCCAATTCAATTATAATAATCAAATTGGATGGTCAATTGGCTTCCAAGTCACCTGATGTATGGCTACCTTAAAGTGGACCCAAATTAAACATACAATATTTCAGAAATAAAATCTATTTTCTAAATTATAATAATAAATAGCAGCCTTTTTTTCAGCTGCATGATGACAAATATAAAATATTTTACAATTATTAAAGGACCCCTCCCTTCCTTTCAAATTGCCGGGACAAAATCCGGCAAACTGGTGGAGTAGGTGGTGTCCGGCAATGGAGGAATTGCTAATGGCTGCCCCCAGTATAATCCTAGTAATGAAAAGAGGAGGGTGAAAAGCATGCACTGAAATGCTCATATGCCTTAAGGAGTGTTTATTTATCTTTGTATGTGTCAGAGTGGCGCAACTAAATATTTTGCATTACATTTTTTTTTGTTTGGGTCCGCTTTAACATATGTAGCAATTTTGGTAGCAATAGCATGTATGGGGGCTTTGCTATTCACTGCTAAATGTGGCATTAAATTACGCAAAATTACTCCAAAAAATTACGCAGTTACGAATGATTGCACAAAATCAATTGAATTTACAAATTGTAATTACGTATGGGCGTAATTTCAAAAATTTACCCACAATGTCATATATGTATGTGTCAGAGTGGTGCAACTAAATATTTTAAATAAAAAAAAAATGTTTGGTTTGGGTCCGCTTTAAAGAGCAGCCCTTGCACTCTCAGGCGTGCATTGCATATGATACTGGGGGTTGCTCCATGTAAGGATTTATTCTATAAAAGGTGGTCATTAATGGCGAAATCTTTAGTGAACAATTGTTTCTTCGATCAGATAATTTAGATCAAATGAAAAGATAATTTTATATCGATCGCCAGCATTAAAAGATCCAAGCTATTACTAATATCAAGACCAATTGCGATTGTATGTATGAAAAAAATAACACCATGCCAATTGACCAGGTCATTTAAGAAATGATCATTCAGGATTTATTGGGCCTAACAGCTTCTATGTTTCCATACAGTATGATGGAAATAATCTGATCGAAAAATGGATCATCCTTTAAAATTTGTATTGTTAACGGGCACCTTTAAACATCTTCAGTTTATCTCAGGACTACAGTAAAATATAGTTCATTACGGTTTGTTATTACAGTACTTTACCGTACATAATATTGGACATTGGTTATTTCTGTTTCTTGAATTACCATATATATGAGACACAGGCAGGACATTGGCAGCCATTTAGTGTTGCATCATAATTAATTTTATATTGGACTTGAGGGCATTGTAACCCGAGCTCCTGAGGAATCTAGTGAGGAACACCCTGTGCTTTCAGTTTAATATTCAATCTGTATGTCCATTTTATATATTTTATAGATTTAGGCTACATGTCTGCATTTTTAGTATGATGAACTAAAGCCCGGTGGCCCTTATTCAATTCAATTTTTCTCCTAAGGTTCCTCGTAGGTGATATTTTCACACCTTATCAATAAAATGTGCAGGGAAAACAAAGAGGCACAAAGGTAGGCACAAGGAGGCACAATGGAACATGAAGAAGGCACAAGGGGCACAGAAAGTTGGCACAAAAGGGGGACACAAAGGAGGCACAGGGGAGGACAGAAGAGGCATGGGGGGGAGGGGGGTAAGAAGAGGCATAAGGGGGCAGATGAGGCACAGGGGGAGGAAGAGGCACCAGGGTATAGATAAGGCACAAAGGGAACTGAAGGAGGCACAAAGAACAAAACAAGGCACAAAGGGGACAGAAGGAGGCACAAAGGGCACAAAACAAAGCACAAAAGGGGACAGAGATAGGCAAAGAAGGACAGAAGGAGGCACAAAGGGAAAAAAGAAGGCACAAGGATTCAAAAGGAAGCACAGAGGGACACAGGGCCAGAGATGGCAGTGGCACAGAGGTACATAGTGGAGGCACACAGGGCAGGGGTAGCACAAAGGGGAACACTGAGGCCCCAAGGGGATGGAAATAGGCACAGGGGGACAGAGGTGACACAGAGAGGGACACTGGAGGTACAGGGCTGCACAAATTAGATACTGGGGACAGAGATGGCACAATGTTCCAACTCAAGAATGGATTCAGGTTAAAGCAAATCTGAAGGGGAAAAAAAAGCAGATACTCACCTAAGTAGAGGGTAGGTTGTGGGTCCTATAGTGCCTTGCCATTCTCCTCATGGTGCCTGGCTTCCAGTGCTAAATCCACCGTTAGCAGTCTCCAATTGATCGGTCGGAGACTGCTCTCCTCCATCACTTCCACTGCCGAGGGACTCTTCAGCAATCTTCGGGAGCCTGAATGTTTCAAAAGATGGTCGCTCTGTACTGTGCATTTATACACAGTATACAATCTAAGGCACACGCAGTACGAAGCGGCCGCCTTTGGAAGCACTCGGGCTCCCAAAGATTGCAAAATAGTCCCTCAGCAATAAGTCCCTCAGCAGCAGAAGTGACGGAGGAGAGCAGTCTCCGACTGATCGGTCAGAGATTGCTAATGGAGGAACCAGCACTGGAATGCGCACACCGTGAGGAAGGCTGCATAGGACCCAGGGCCTTCCCTCTCCTTAGGTATCTTTTTTTGCCCTTCAGACTTGCTTTAAAAACAACCCTACAGTCCCTATCTCGTTTTGTTAACTGGGGACTACCTCTACACGGTTCAGGGTTAATGTAGCTTAACATGTACTGTATTTATATTGTATTCACTTACTTTAGGATACACTTAAGCTACTTTTACTATGTGGCAATTGTCTTTACGTCAAGTACGAAAACACAGAAAAAAAGCCCAATACACACTAAAAAAACCCACTATCTTTTCAAAAGAGTTACTAAATTGTTTCTGAAATAATAAGATTTCTCATTGAAACCTATTCCAGTGCAAAGCAGTGACCCAGTCAAAAACTTTTGCTAATTGTGTTGTCAATGCATTAAAAAGATAAACCATGTATATTAAGGTGAGAGAGAAAAACAGTCTACATAAGAATTTAAATTAACTTTCGTAACCTATGTGTAAAATGATCCTTTGCAGGTAAGCATGCGCTAAACTACACCACACTTATTGCAAAAGCTTCTTCTTCTATAATTATTTTTGAAATGGAGATTATGATGATGACCCATGTGTGATAAGTGATCTTATAGTAACTTTCATGTAAAACACGACAGCATATGTGGGCAATCTGTTCTAGGAATGGCAAAGTGTTTAGCGCTCTTTTTCTTTAATTGGTCCCAAGGCTGATCTGGATTAAGAAAAGGCCTTGTCTGAAAAGCTTTTAATTAACTAACCAGATAAAGAAGCATTTGAATAGACTATGGAATGATAAGTTGGTATCTATTAAAAAAACACCATAATAGAAATCAAAACATTACATAATCATTTTGACCTTGAACTAAAAGAAAACCTATGAAAATCAACAGATTTTACTCTTTAAAGCTTCTTAACAAGAACAGGGATTACAGGCAAACGAGATGCATTGTTTTCATTGAATATGTAAAGAATTACAGAATATGGAAATTCATATACAGTACAAGCTCCATTTAATGCGTTACATGTAATTTATCTTTCCTAGCTCGATGATTTGACGGCACAGACAATGGACTGAGTTATTTAGATAATGAGATTTCTGGCAAATGGCAACAGCTTTTCTTGCCTAGAGAGAAGCCTGTGTATCAGCACCTAAATCAGCACCTATAAAGTGACACAGGATTATGCTCTTGTGGTGTAAATGGGTGAAGTTTTTACCTTCATAAGGCAATATAATAGAACTTTACTTTTTGTTTTCTAATCTGCTAGTGGAAATTTTCACCTAATCTCCTCCTCATTCCATGTTTCAGTGTCAGCAGCAGTTAGTGGTAGTCTTGTGTTTTTGTAATGTAAGTGGGCCACAATCAGGGGCGTAACTACAAATCATGGGGCCTCCCAGCAGAACTTGGATGGGCCTCTTAATGTTAACAACCCTTCCTTGCCTCTTTTTGGTGTCTCTCACAATCTGGGGGCCCATCTTACAAGGGTCATAAAACAAGTGTGCCCATCAGAATCTTCCCACCCATAAAATGTAGCCACAAAAACACATGATCTGAAGTATTATGGCTCATACACACGGGCTACAACTGTCGTCGCAACCACGTGGCACGCGCGTGTTGCGGCGACAGGTCGCCTGTGTGCATGAGGTGCGCACCCCGAACCGTCGCTACTCAGAGCTGTCGCCAGGCGATTGGCGTGGCCTATCGCTGGCAACAGCTACAGCAACCCCATACACAATGTGCGGAGCTTCCAGGCGGGGGGGGGGGGGGGACCTTCGGCGACAGCTTCCGCCGCATCTCTGTCCCACAGAGGGACCTGGCAACAAACTGTCACTGCCTTTTTCTTTTTTTTTTTTATCTCTTGTCTCTCGTCTCTGAGAGACATTTGTAACTCGTGTGTACCCGGCTTTAGTGAACTGGAATGGTAGTAGTGGCCCCCCAGACAAGTATCCCCTGCTCACCTGCTTCACACACTTCACAGCCCTCTGTCCACAAATAACCTCAACGTCCATCCTCGGCCCAACCTTATTTCCATCCATCTCACCCAAAAACACATGCTCCCCCTATCCTGCAGTCTCTGGAATGCCAGATCCGTCCACAATAAACTTACAGCGGTCCACGACCTCTTCCTCTCCAAATCCCTCAACATTCTTGCTCTCACTGAGCCATGGCTCACCCCCTCTGACTTTGCCACAGAAGCTTCCCTCTCCTACGGTGGGCTTCACCTCAGTCACACCCCCAGACCAGACAACAGGATAGGGGGATCCCCATCCTGCACCTTTCATGTCCTCACTCCACCTCCCTCCCTACAATTCACATCATTCGAGGTCCACACTATCCGCCTCTACAATCCCCTCCCAGCCATTGTTGCGGTCTTATACCATCCTCTGTCGAGCTCCACACTACAATTTCTCGATAACCTTGCCTCCTGGCTCCCACACATCCTCTCCTCTGACCTCCCCACCATCATCCTCGGGGATTTCAATATTCCCATCGATGAACCCAAGGACTCTGTCGTGTCCCGGCTACTCACCATAGCCAAATCACTTGGCCTAGTACAACATACCAACACCCCCACCCACACACACTCTCAACCTTATATTCACTAAATCCAACACCATTACAGACCTTGACATCACACCCTTCCCACCCTCAGACCATCACCTTCTCACCTTCAACCTCCTCACAGAAGGCACCTCCAAACTACCTGCCCTTCCACCTGGTCGATGGCAGTGAGACCTACGCAAGCTCAACCCTAGTGTCCTTGCTGACCCTCTCCATGCCCTTTCCTGCACTCTCCCCACCCTAACCTGTCCTAATCTTGTTGCAGCTCAGTATCGCCAAACTCTCTCATCAGCCCTAGAGAAAGCTGCTCCCCCAATATTCTGCCGCAACCACCCGCCTAACCCCCAGCCCTTGCGCACTACCCATACCTCAACTTCCAGAGGGTAACATGCGCCACTGAACGGAAATTAAGGAAAACTTAACTTAACCATGATTTCCTACAGTACAAGACTAACCTGCTGCAGTTCCACACTGCCCTTGCTCACGCAAAGCAAGAATACTTTACCAAACTCATCGGAGCACAAGCTTAGAACCAGGGATGGTCGTAGTCAGCCAACTTCGCTATGCTGGAAATACGCGTAGTTTTACGCAATTACGCTTCGCCAAACTACGGCTTCGAAAACAAATATTCGCTTCGTATGCATTTCGTAGAATACGTGTTAAAATACGCAATTACGCGTAGTGCAAAGCGTAGTGTATGCGGATACTCATGCCCGTATGCAGAAAATTGTACGCATTAATTTCTTTAGAAATGCATATACTGGGTTTCCCTTCTATGCGTACATTCCCCTTTCCAATGCGTAAATTTGTATGCATACATTCGCATGCGGAAAATTAGACGCGAGTAACGCATTCGTAGTTCACTACGCAATACACATGTTAACTACGCATAGTGGGCGTAAGCTACACGTAGCGGTACTTCGCTACGCGTAAATTCGTAAGCGTAGGATTGAAACTTTGCCTATGAACTACGATGCGTAGATGCGAACTACTGTGCGTAAATTCGCACTGGCGTAGTTTCTGCTCATCCCTGCTTAGAACCCCCGGGCAGCTTTGCCACTTTCAAATCCCTGCTTAAACCAACCCCCCACCCTCCGTTTCCTCCCTCTCTGCTACAGATTTAGCCACCCACTTCACCAACAAAATTTTCTCCATCCATCAGGAAATATGCAATCTTCAATCTTCACCTCCCAACCCCTCCCAACCAGCTCCTCATCCACCCTATCCTCCCCTCACATCCTTCACTCCTACCACCACTGAGGAAGTCAAACACCTACTGCAGACTTCCCATACCACTATCTCCCCCCTTGACCCCATCCCTTCTGATTTACTCCAGCCTCACTCCACGGATTTGGCCCCAGTCCTCACTACCCTGTTTAATCTCTCCCTATGAACAGGTACCTTCCCCTCAGACTTCAAGCAGGTCACTGTACTACCCCTCAAATGATTACAGAGGCACCCAAAGATTAAAATTACTACACATTAAAATCCTAAAATGGGGGATACTGGATGACTTACCACCCCAATGAAGACAATTCGCACTTGTTCAAAAATAATAATTTACTCTTACTCCACAAGAAACTGCAACGCGTTTCACGGCGCCAGAGGTTGCTATACCCGCTCCTGCACTGTTTGAGTACTCCCTCTATTTTACGTTGCCTGAGGAAGCGGGCATTAGACCCGTGAAACGCGTTGCAGTTACTTGTGGAGTAAGAATAAATTATTATTTTTGAACAAGTGCGAATTGTCTTTATTGGGGAGGTAAGTCATCCAGTACCCCCAATTTTAGGATTTTAATGTGTAGTAATTTTAATCTTCGGGCGCCTCTGTAATCATTTGAGCATATCTGTTTCCACTGGCTGGATGGGTGTGAACACCCTTCTCTATCTATGGAGAGCGACCTTTTAGCCTGAGCAGGGACAGGCTTAAACTCCCTGCTTGCACGATTAGTGGTTGCCTGGCATTGGCAACCTATATTTGTGAGTATCATTCCTCATAAATAATTGTCACAGAAAGTTTTACCGATATCACACCATTGGGGCTCTCATTTTTCTTTTGTCTTTACTGTACTACCCCTGCTCAAGAAACCCTCCCTTGACCCCTCACTACCCTCCAACTACCGCCCTATCTCCCTCCTCCCCTTTGCTTCAAAACTCCTTGAGTGTCTGGTTTACAAATGCCTGACCCAGTAGCTTAATGCCAATTCACTGCTAGACCCACTGCAATCTGGATTTTGACTTGCCCACTCAACCAAAACAGCTCTCACCAAAGTGGTCAATGACCTTGCCTTAGCTAAAGCTGAAGGTAAATACTCCATTCTCCTCCTCCTTGACCTTTTATCAGCTTTTGACACAGTAGATCATCCCCTACTCCTGTAGTCCCTTCAGTCCATGGGCATTCACAATCTTGCCCTGACCTGGCTTTCATCCTTCCTCTCCATCTGCTCCTTCACAACCTCCTTCAATGAATCCACCCCCAACCACCTCTCGGTGGGAGTCTCCCAAGGCTCGGTCCTTGGCCCCCTGCTGTTCTCCCTATACACATCCTCCATTGGCAAGGTTATCTCCTCCATTGGTTTTAACGATCATCTGTATGCTGATGACACTTAGATCTACCTCCACACCCCTGACATATCCCCCACTTCCATGGACAAGGTCTCCTCCTGTCTATCAGCCATCTCCTCCTGTATGTCCACTAGGTTCCTGAAACTAAATCTAGACAAAACGGAATTTATGATCTTCCCACCCCGGTACTCCCTGAACCTCCCAGATGTGCATGTCACTGTTAACCACACTACCATTCACCCTACCTCTCACGCCCGCTGTCTGGGTGTCACCCTGGACTCTGCACTCTCCTTCACTTCCCACATCCAAAACCTCACAAAGTCCTGCAACTACCACCTTCATAACATCTGCAAGATCCGCCCTTTCCTGACCTCTGCCACCACCAAACTCCTCATCCATGCCCTCATAACTTCCTGCTTTGACTACTGCAATGCCCTTCTGTCTGGTCTCCCTATGAGTCATACAGCCCCGCTGCAGTCCATCCGGAATCAGATTCAAGATACTGTGTCTGACCTACAAATCTGTCCACAAAACCTGTCTAACAAACCTGTCCAACCTACATTTCCGATCTTACTCAGAGGTACACACCTAGCCTCTCACTCAGCTCCTCCAATGAACTTCACCTGATCGCCCCCTGCATCACCCAGTCCCATGCACGCCTCCAGGACTTCTCAAGAGCTGCTCCAACACTATGGAACTCCCTACCTCCACTCATTAGGGCAGCCCCCTCCTTCAACATCCTCAAAAAGGCCCTCAAAACTCACCTTTTCACTCTGGCCTACCACCCCTCACAAGTGCTCTAAATCTGCAGCTGAACTCTGGTCCCCTATCTTTCGTGTCCCCTTCTTAGCATTTCCCATTTTAACTGTGGCTATTTTGAAGCCAATCCTGATGTCATTTCCTCCCTTACTCTCCTCTGCCTAATTTGCCTGCCCTTCAATATAGAAAGTGCATTGTCTCAGCATGAGAAATATTGGCCAATCAGAGAGGAACAGAGGTGTGGGAGGGGAAAACAGGGGGTAAAGAGGCTTCAGCCAATCAGGCTGCATTAGTTAAGTCTGAGGGGAAGTAGAAAAGCAGAAAAGGACAACCCAGCATGCCCTGCAACTTCCTTTTTGTGTACCAAATTTTGTGTGTACCAAATAAGAGTCGGGTAAACTGGGGAATGATCATTTATCAACAAGTAAAGTAATAGTGATTTTAACTTTTGGATTGCCTGGTTAGCATCCTTATTACTTACAGATAAAAATAAAGAATTTATTTTTTATTTTATGCCCCACAGTTACACTTTAACATACCCTGAAAATGTGGTGATAATTCTTTCACCACAAACTCACCACTGTTCCTCCATCACTACCTTGTATTCAAACTGCATACATTTATTAACGGATAAAGGGCTGGTAACTAAGAAAACTAGCTATTCACAGTGTTCCTTAAAGGGGAACTATTATGAATGAGCTCATATTTAATTAACAGGAACAATGAGATATGTGGTAGAAGTGTAGAAAAAAATAATAATAAGCAGAGCCATCTCAATAATCACCTAGTCATTGAGCAACATGTTGCTTGTGATAGTAAGCGATGGAGATGCCGATCAGCTCATTCACTCGTGGGGGTCAGCAAACGTTACAGATGTGGTAAGATTTGTGGTACATTCAATTCTTCTACAAGCCATCCCACTGCAGAAGTTACACCTCCTAGCTACGCTGCTCTTACTAACACCATAGCTTCTCTGGCTCCCAGCACTCAAGCAGGCTCTTTTGTGGACACCTCTCTGTGTCCTGTCCATCCGCCACATGAGTGTATTGCTTATGTCCATTATTCTTTTCTTTACAGTACACTCCAGTGGGGGATTGGATAAGCATGTCCATAAAAAAAGCCTGCTTGAGTGTCGAGCAGTGGTGCTCAGCAGAGCTCGAATATTCGAGTAGCTCGAATATTCGAGCTCTTTCTCAGCTATTCGAGCTCGGTATTCGAGCTCCGAATAGCTAGAGCTATTCGAATGGGGTATTCGAGTACACTCGAATAGCCCATTCACTATTCGAGCTATTCGAGCAAAACGGCGCTATTCGAGCTCGGTACCGAGCTCGAATAGCGTCATAGCCCAGATTGATGTCCTTAGAGCCAATCAGAGGGCTCCCAGGCCCTCTGACGGCAGCCAATCACAGAGGGGGACCCTGGGCAGCCCCTACCCTATAAATAGCGGCCGCCATGTTAGGTTTCTCCGTGCTTGCCTGAGACTTGTACAGAGAGAGAGTTGCTCCTTTGTGCTTTGGCTTAGCAAGAGCTCTATTGTGGTCATTTACCTAGCGTTTTTGCTCACATACACCTCCTATATACACCTATATTGTTGTTAGTTAGATAGACATTGTATTTTAGTTAGTAGCTTTTGTGTTACATAGACAGAGACACAGCTGCTGCAGGCTTACACAGCTTTAGGCCTCAGGGCCTGCCTGTGTGGGCAGCTGTTCTCTCCTGTCCTCTGTTAGTATATTTCTCTCATCTATACCAGTATTTCTGCTGCTGTCCTTTACTACTGATTGATTCTGTATTTAGTATTGTAGTTAGGCTAGCCTAGGACACTCACTGTCACTGTTCATAGGCTAAGGCTAAGGCTACTAGCTCCTGCGTGTGTGCACTCACAGTCTTGTACACACGCACTCTATTTCCTTCTAATTAGTGATTGATTATTGTAATTAGTTAGTTACTTACTGTTACTACTTGTTACTCTTACTGTACTAGGAGTCTAGGACACTCAGTCACTGTTCATAGGCTACTAGCTCCTGCGTGTGTGCACTCAGTGTCTGATTACACACTACACACACTCTATTTCCTTCTGATTACTGATTGATTATTGTAATTAGTTAGTTACTTACTGTTACTACTTGTTACTCTTAGTGTACTAGGAGTCTAGGACACTCAGTCACTGTTCATAGGCTACTAGCTCCTGCGTGTGTGCACTCACTGTCTGAGTACACACTACACACACTCTATTTCCTTCTGATTACTGATTGATTATTGTAATTAGTTAGTTACTTACTGTTACTACTTGTTACTCTTACTGTACTAGGAGTCTAGGACACTCAGTCACTGTTCATAGGCTACTAGCTCCTGCGTGTGTGCACTCACTGTCTGAGTACACACTACACACACTCTATTTCCTTCTGATTACTGATTGATTATTGTAATTAGTTAGTTACTTACTGTTACTACTTGTTACTCTTACTGTACTAGGAGTCTAGGACACTCAGTCACTGTTCATAGGCTACTAGCTCCTGCGTGTGTGCACTCACTGTCTGAGTACACACTACACACACTCTATTTCCTTCTGATTACTGATTGATTATTGTAATTAGTTAGTTACTTACTGTTACTACTTGTTACTCTTACTGTACTAGGAGTCTAGGACACTCAGTCACTGTTCATAGGCTACTAGCTCCTGCGTGTGTGCACTCACTGTCTGAGTACACACTACACACACTCTATTTCCTTCTGATTACTGATTGATTATTGTAATTAGTTAGTTACTTACTGTTACTACTTGTTACTCTTACTGTACTAGGAGTCTAGGACACTCAGTCACTGTTCATAGGCTACTAGCTCCTGCGTGTGTGCACTCACTGTCTGAGTACACACTACACACACTCTATTTCCTTCTGATTACTGATTGATTATTGTAATTAGTTAGTTACTTACTGTTACTACTTGTTACTCTTACTGTACTAGGAGTCTAGGACACTCAGTCACTGTTCATAGGCTACTAGCTCCTGCGTGTGTGCACTCACTGTCTGAGTACACACTACACACACTCTATTTCCTTCTGATTACTGATTGATTATTGTAATTAGTTAGTTACTTACTGTTACTACTTGTTACTCTTACTGTACTAGGAGTCTAGGACACTCAGTCACTGTTCATAGGCTACTAGCTCCTGCGTGTGTGCACTCACTGTCTGAGTACACACTACACACACTCTATTTCCTTCTGATTACTGATTGATTATTGTAATTAGTTAGTTACTTACTGTTACTACTTGTTACTCTTACTGTACTAGGAGTCTAGGACACTCAGTCACTGTTCATAGGCTACTAGCTCCTGCGTGTGTGCACTCACTGTCTGTGTACACACACTACACACACTCTATTTCCTTCTGATAACTGATTGCTTATTGTAATTAGTTAGTTGTACTTCCTGACTGTTACTACTTACTTACTGTACTAGGGACACTCACTCAGTCACCTCACCCACCAACCCACTCCATTAAAGTACCCCACTTTTCACCCGCCCTTTTAAAAAACCTTTGTCTATACGCCCAAAACATCGAAGATGTCTGGAAGTGGCAGCCAGCGCGGTTTGGGCAAGGGGAAGGGCAGCAAGGGAATCAGGAGGAGAGGGAGCAGCATTGTGGCAGGCCGCGGCCGCGCCACCATGCACAGTTCCGCAGCAGCAGCAGCAGCGTCAGTGGCTAACATTCCTCCCATAGCCACTGGCCGTGGACGCCTTGGGCGCCGCCCAGCAGGAGCATCTGCAACTCACGCTGCAGAGACACAGCAGCAGCAGCGTGTAGCACCTGCTCCGATTTTCCTCCAGCCGGGTCGGAAACGTTTTATTGAGGAAAAGCATGCAGACACTGTGGTGCAACTCATGACGGAGGATGAGCAGCCCGCCATCAGCTCTGCATCCGAGGCCTCCACCCTCACCACCACCACCCCTGTTCGCAGCAGCCGCCCAGCAGGGTCTGGGGAGGAGGCCAGTTCACCGTCACTCGCCGACCTGTCATTCAGCAGTCTTTTGACCCCAGGCATCATGAGTAAATTGTCTGCTGTTGTTGGCGATCTTGAGGAGGAGATGCTGATGGGCACTTTGGGGGATGAGGGATTGGACAGCAAGACTGTGGCGACAGTCAAGCAGCCCATCCATGCATCAGGAGAGGAGTTTGGGGGGTCATCATCCCAGCAGGACATGTTTCAGGAGGGGGAGGATGATGATGACCCGGTGACAGACAGAGACTGGGTGCCACCACCTCCAGGGGATGTCGTCCTCAGCAGCTCTGAGGAGGAGGAGGAGGATGCGCTTGTGGGCCTTGCAAGGAGGCGCATCATTGCAAGCATTGGCAGCAGTAGGCAGGTCCCACAGCCAGCTGGTGTCTCAGGCTCAGCAGCAGCAGCAGCAGCATCTGCCAGTACCACCACCAGCCGCACCCAAGCCCCCCCCCCCAACCACCACAGGGAGACAGGCAGCAGCGCTTCCATGCCGTAGGGGGATGTTTCTGTCACCAATCTGGCGATATTTCACCATGCCCACTGTGTACAGCAAGTACGCCACTTGCAACCACTGTCAGCGGAAGTTGAGCAGAGGTGCAGACCCCTTAAAGTTCAGCACCAGCTCGCTCATCAACCACCTTGCTGCGAAACATTTCCACCAGCATGAGGAGTTCCAGAGGCTGAAGGCATCTGGTGCTGGCAGTGGCACCACACCCATCACTGCACAGCCTTCAGCAGCAGCAGCAGCAGCAACAGCAGCCACCCGCCCTCCTGCTCCTCCAGCAGCACCAGCAGGAGTGCAGAAACGCACTGCTCCTCCCCCCTCTGCAACTCCTGCCGCCGACACTGAGGCCTGTTCTGGCAGCCAGTCCTCAGTGGCCTCCTCCGCTGTGTCTGCTGATTCCCGTGCCAGCAAAAGGCCACGCCAGAGCCTTTTGAGCGAGTCCTTCCAGTGGGTGGTTAGGGGGGCTCTGCCTCCCAGCAGCCGTCGCGTGCGGCAGCTGAACGGCTTGCTGGCACGGGCCATGTGCTCCCAACTCCTGCCGTACACGCTCGTGCAGGAGGGGAGCGACATTCGTGCGCTGCTTGCTTGCGCAGCCCCAGACTGGCAGCTCCCCAGCAGACACTTTTTCTCCCGCAAGGCCATTCCTGCACTGCACCGCTTTGTGATGGCCAATGTGGAGAGAGGGCTGGAGCACGCGGTTGGTGAAAGGGTCCACGTCACCATGGACTCCTGGAGCAGCCGCTTCGGGACAGGCCGCTACCTGTCCTTCACTGTCCACTGGGTCAGCTTGGTGGAAGGGGGTGAGGATGGGAGAGCAGCAGCGGGCACAGCAGCAGCAGCAACACAGTGGGTGGTGCCACCCCGCAGGGTCAGGGGAACTGCAGCAGGTTCCTCCGATCCTCTGCCATCCTCCGGCACACCTGGCAAAACCCCCCGCCTCAGCAGCAGCGTGAAGGCCCGCCACTGCCAAGCGCTGCTGCACTTGGTCAGCCTTGGGAAGACCAAGCTGACGGCAACCCATGTGTTGGCCAAACTCCAGGAGCAGGAGAGGATTTGGCTGACCCCCAGAGGCCTCAGAGTCGGAAAGGTGGTGGCCGACAATGGGGCCAATTTGGTTGCCGCAATAGACAGGGGAAACCTGACCCACATCCCCTGTCTTGCCCATGTGCTGAACCTGGTGGTGCAAAAGTTCTTGCGCACTTACCAGGGGATGGGCGAACTGCTGGAAACGGCAAGGAACGTTGTGCGTCACTTCCGGCGCTCGGCTGCAGCCTGTGCGAGCCTGGAAGACGTGCAAAAGGAGCTGGATCTGCCACGCCATCGGCTGATCCTTGACGTTCCGACTCGCTGGAACTCCACCCTGGCGATGTTGGAGCGTCTAGTTGAACAGAAGCACGCTGTCAACCAGTACCTTGCCCTGGCCACTGTTTCCGCCGCTCAGAGAAGGGACAAGACCAGCAACATCCCGTCCATCGTCCCCGATGATGACTGGAGGCACATGCAGCAGGTGTGCTTAGTGCTGGCTCCCTTTCTGCAGGCCACTAACATGGTGAGCAGGGACCATGCTATGGTCTGCGAGTGGGTGCCCCTGGTTTGTCTGCTGAACAGGGCCCTCGATGCTTTGCTGGAACAGGGAGCGGCAGCCTTGGACCAGCAGGAGCGGCAAGCAGCTGCACAGTCCACCTCTGAGGGGGAGGAGGAGGAGGACTTGGTGGAGGTCCCTGACCTTGCTGCTGATGAGGGGGAGCAGCACAGTGCAGCTGAGTTGGTGCGGGGGTGGAGAGAGGATGAGGCTGACGAGGCAGAGGAGGAGGATGAGGACAGCAGCACTGCCGTCGATGTGCCAGCAGACGTGGCCCGCCTCTTCCCAATGGCAGCGCACATGCTGACGTGCCTGCGCAGGGACCCCAGGGTGATCCAGATGAAGCAGAGGGAGGACATCTGGATCAGCATGATGTTGGACCCACGCCTCAAGGGGAAGTTGAGCCAGTTCCTGCCGCCTGCAGGAGGAGACCCAGCGCAACAAATAAGGAGCTTGCAGCAGGCCCTTGTTGAGCGCTTGGAGGAAGCCTTCCCCCAGCCTTCCACCCCCACTGTCCAGCAGCCAGCACAGAGGCAGCAGCAGGTGCCTGCATCCAGCAGCAGCAAGCGCCCCACAGACCTGCTGTCTCTCAGCCACGAGCTCTACAGGACTGTAGAGGCTCCGGCAGCAGTGACTAGAGAGGAGGTGCATGCAGCAGCATCCTCCTCCGGTCACAGCCAGCGCCTGACCCGCATGGTGGCTGACTACATGGGGTCCTACAGCGGGCTTGACAGCGATGCCCCTGTTGATCCCATGGAGTATTGGGTCAAGCGCCTGGAGATCTGGAGCGAGCTGGCGCAGTACGCCCTGGAAGTGCTGTCCTGCCCCCCTTCCAGCGTGCTGTCCGAGCGCTGCTTCAGTGCAGCTGGTGGCGTGGTCACCGAGAAACGCTCACGTCTGTCTCACAAGTCTGTGGACAGACTGACGTTTCTCAAGATGAACCAGGCGTGGGTGGAAGGCGAGTTCCTGGCCCCTGTTGTCGGCGAGAGGGGGACATGAACTGGCTAAGAACCATCGTTAATGTGCCTTACCACCCTTTACCACCTCCTGGCTCCTGCTCACTAAGCCAGCCTGGTTCACTTTGACTATTACGTCGCCTGCAGCCACACATTTTACACCTACAGTGGGCTGCTGTGTGCTGCTGCTGCTGTCTGTCTGTGTTTCCCACCGCCAGGGTACACAGATTTACCTTCTGCTGCCACTCTGCCACCAGCTATTACGTCAAACAATAGCTATATATCTGTGTAATTTCTTTTACAAACAAAACCAAAAAACCATAAAAAAAAAAAGGTTTAATTTTTCTGAGGTGCCCGGGTTGAAAACTGTGTTGTCCCAGTTGTGTATTGGACACAATGTGGGCTGCACGACCGCTGTCTGGGACCTCCTGTTGTGTTTATTTACGGCCTGGTATCACCGCTAGGTACCAGGGCTATTATGTCACGCTGTCTACCTGCTGCCACACTCACACTACTCCTCCATTACTCCTGCTGCTGCTGTCTGTCTGTGTTTCCCACTGCCAGGGTACACAGAATTACCTTCTGCTGCCACACTGCCACCAGCTATTACGTCAAACAATAGCTGCTCACATAATTACTCCTCCATTCCTCCTCCTGCTGCTGCTGCTGTCTGTCTGTGTTTCCCACCGCCAGGGTACACAGATTTACCTTCTGCTGCCACTCTGCCACCAGCTATTACGTCAAAAAATAGCTATATATCTGTGTAATTGGTTGTAAAACCAAAACTACAAAACCATTACAAAAAAAGGTTTAATTTTTCTGAGGTGCCCGGGTTGAAAACTGTGTTGTCCCAGTTGTGTATTGGACACAATGTGGGCTGCACGACCGCTGTCTGGGACCTCCTGTTGTGTTTATTTACGGCCTGGTATCACCGCTAGGTACCAGGGCTATTATGTCACGCTGTCTACCTGCTGCCACACTCACACTACTCCTCCATTACTCCTGCTGCTGCTGTCTGTTTGTGTTTCCCACTGCCAGGGTACACAGAATTACCTTCTGCTGCCACACTGCCACCAGCTATTACGTCAAACAATAGCTGCTCACATAATTACTCCTCCATTCCTCCTCCTGCTGCTGCTGCTGTCTGTCTGTGTTTCCCACCGCCAGGGTACACAGATTTACCTTCTGCTGCCACTCTGCCACCAGCTATTACGTCAAAAAATAGCTATATATCTGTGTAATTGGTTGTAAAACCAAAACTACAAAACCATTACAAAAAAAGGTTTAATTTTTCTGAGGTGCCCGGGTTGAAAACTGTGTTGTCCCAGTTGTGTATTGGACACAATGTGGGCTGCACGACCGCTGTCTGGGACCTCCTGTTGTGTTTATTTACGGCCTGGTATCACCGCTAGGTACCAGGGCTATTATGTCACGCTGTCTACCTGCTGCCACACTCACACTACTCCTCCATTACTCCTGCTGCTGCTGTCTGTCTGTGTTTCCCACTGCCAGGGTACACAGAATTACCTTCTGCTGCCACACTGCCACCAGCTATTACGTCAAACAATAGCTGCTCACATAATTACTCCTCCATTCCTCCTCCTGCTGCTGCTGCTGTCTGTCTGTGTTTCCCACCGCCAGGGTACACAGATTTAGCTTCTGCTGCCGCTCTGCCACCAGCTATTACGTCAAAAAATAGCTATATATCTGTGTAATTGGTTGTAAAACCAAAACTACAAAACCATTACAAAAAAAGGTTTAATTTTTCTGAGGTGCCCGGGTTGAAAACTGTGTTGTCCCAGTTGTGTATTGGACACAATGTGGGCTGCACGACCGCTGTCTAGGACCTCCTGTTGTGTTTATTTACAGCCCTGGTATCACCGCTAGGTACCAGGGCTATTATGTCACGCTGTCTACCTGCTGCCACACTCACACTACTCCTCCATTACTCCTGCTGCTGCTGTCTGTCTGTGTTTCCCACTGCCAGGGTACACAGAATTACCTTCTGCTGCCACACTGCCACCAGCTATTACGTCAAACAATAGCTGCTCACATAATTACTCCTCCATTCCTCCTCCTGCTGCTGCTGCTGTCTGTCTGTGTTTCCCACCGCCAGGGTACACAGATTTACCTTCTGCTGCCACTCTGCCACCAGCTATTACGTCAAAAAATAGCTATATATCTGTGTAATTGGTTGTAAAACCAAAACTACAAAACCATTACAAAAAAAGTTTAATTTTTCTGAGGTGCCCGGGTTGAAAACTGTGTTGTCCCAGTTGTGTATTGGACACAATGTGGGCTGCACGACCGCTGTCTGGGACCTCCTGTTGTGTTTATTTACAGCCCTGGTATCACCGCTAGGTACCAGGGCTATTATGTCACGCTGTCTACCTGCTGCCAAACTCACACTACTCCTCCATTACTCCTGCTGCTGCTGTCTGTCTGTGTTTCCCACTGCCAGGGTACACAGAATTACCTTCTGCTGCCACACTGCCACCAGCTATTACGTCAAACAATAGCTGCTCACATAATTACTCCTCCATTCCTCCTCCTGCTGCTGCTGCTGTCTGTCTGTGTTTCCCACCGCCAGGGTACACAGATTTACCTTCTGCTGCCACTCTGCCACCAGCTATTACGTCAAAAAATAGCTATATATCTGTGTAATTGGTTGTAAAACCAAAACTACAAAACCATTACAAAAAAAGGTTTAATTTTTCTGAGGTGCCCGGGTTGAAAACTGTGTTGTCCCAGTTGTGTATTGGACACAATGTGGGCTGCACGACCGCTGTCTGGGACCTCCTGTTGTGTTTATTTACAGCCCTGGTATCACCGCTAGGTACCAGGGCTATTATGTCACGCTGTCTACCTGCTGCCACACTCACACTACTCCTCCATTACTCCTGCTGCTGCTGTCTGTCTGTGTTTCCCACTGCCAGGGTACACAGAATTACCTTCTGCTGCCACACTGCCACCAGCTATTACGTCAAACAATAGCTGCTCACATAATTACTCCTCCATTCCTCCTCCTGCTGCTGCTGCTGTCTGTCTGTGTTTCCCACCGCCAGGGTACACAGATTTACCTTCTGCTGCCACTCTGCCACCAGCTATTACGTCAAAAAATAGCTATATATCTGTGTAATTGGTTGTAAAACCAAAACTACAAAACCATTACAAAAAAAGGTTTAATTTTTCTGAGGTGCCCGGGTTGAAAACTGTGTTGTCCCAGTTGTGTATTGGACACAATGTGGGCTGCACGACCGCTGTCTGGGACCTCCTGTTGTGTTTATTTACAGCCCTGGTATCACCGCTAGGTACCAGGGCTATTATGTCACGCTGCCTGCCTCATTGACTGCATGCTGCCACACACTCATCCTCCTCCTCCTGCTGCTGAATTTACCTCCTGCTGTCTGTGTGTTTCCACTGCCAGGGAGCACATACAATGGCGCTTCCAACATGCGTGCGCCACCAGCTATTTGTTGTTACGCTCACAAATAGCTGCATTTCTTTAAAAAAAAAAATGAAAAGAGAAATAAGTGAAGAAGAAGATGACGATATAGGAGAAGATGAAGAAGAAGAAGATGAAGAAGAAGAAGATGAAGAAGAAGAAGAAGAAGAAGATGAAGAAGAAGAAGAAGAAGAAGAAGAAGAAGAAGAAGAAGAAGAAGAAGAAGAAGAAGAAGAAGAAGAAGAAGAAGAAGAAGAAGAAGAAGAAGAAGAAGAAGAAGAAGAAGAAGAAGAAGAAGAAGAAGAAGAAGAAGAAGAAGAAGAAGAAGAAGAAGAAGAAGAAGAAGAAGAAGAAGAAGAAGAAGAAGAAGAAGAAGAAGAAGAAGAAGAAGAAGAAGAAGAAGAAGAAGAAGAAGAAGAAGAAGAAGAAGAAGAAGAAGAAGAAGAAGAAGAAGAAGAAGAAGAAGAAGAAGAAGAAGAAGAAGAAGAAGAAGAAGAAGAAGAAGAAGAAGAAGAAGAAGAAGAAGAAGAAGAAGAAGAAGAAGATGAAGAAGATGAAGAAGAAGAAGAAGATGAAGAAGATGAAGAAGATGAAGAAGATGAAGATGAAGAAGATGAAGAAGATGAAGATGAAGAAGATGAAGAAGAAGATGAAGAAGAAGAAGATGAAGAAGATGAAGAAGAAGAAGAAGAAGAAGAAGAAGAAGAAGAAGATGAAGAAGATGAAGAAGATGAAGATGAAGAAGAAGATGAAGAAGATGAAGAAGATGAAGAAGAAGAAGATGAAGAAGATGAAGATGAAGAAGATGAAGATGAAGAAGATGAAGAAGAAGAAGATGAAGAAGATGAAGATGAAGAAGATGAAGATGAAGAAGATGAAGAAGAAGATGAAGAAGATGAAGATGAAGAAGATGAAGAAGAAGATGAAGAAGAAGAAGATGAAGAAGATGAAGAAGAAGAAGAAGAAGAAGAAGAAGAAGAAGAAGATGAAGAAGATGAAGAAGATGAAGATGAAGAAGAAGATGAAGAAGATGAAGAAGATGAAGAAGAAGAAGATGAAGAAGATGAAGATGAAGAAGATGAAGATGAAGAAGATGAAGAAGAAGAAGATGAAGAAGATGAAGATGAAGAAGATGAAGATGAAGAAGATGAAGAAGAAGATGAAGAAGATGAAGATGAAGAAGATGAAGAAGAAGAAGATGAAGAAGAAGAAGAAGAAGACAATATAGAAGAAGAAGAAGAAGATATAGAAGAAGAAGAAGAAGATATAGAAGATAAAGAAGAAGAAGAAGAAGAAGAAGAAGTATATACAGTACTGAACAAAATTCTGGACACAACTTCTCTTTTCACCTTTTTTTTTTAAAGGAACATCCCCACATAATCACTTGCTGTTGTTACTTGGAAAAAAATATGTTTCTTGCATCATTCACCCTCAAAACAAGTGTTGGGAAGCTATTTAAGGCCAATTCGAATAGTCAGCTCGAATAATGAGCTCGAATACCGACTCGAATAGTGAGCTCGAAGTCCGAGGTCGAATCGAATAGTAAAATTTATTCGACTCGAATATTCGACTGACCTCGAATAATTTACTATTCGAATTCGACCAAACTCGAATTTTAAAAAGGGGTATTTGAGCACCACTGGTGTCGAGGGCCTCAGAACATATACAAAAATCAGAAATACTTAGCTGATGATTAGAGTTGGGCCGAACGGTTCGCCGGCGAACGTGGTTCGCGCGAACGTGGTTCGCGCGAACGTAGGTGGTTCGCGTGCGGGTACCGCACGCGAACCTTTTGCGGAAGAAGTTCGGTTCGCCCCATAATGCACTGAGGGTCAACTTTGACCCTCTACATCACAGTCAGCAGGCCCAGTGTAGCCAATTAGGCTACACTAGCCCCTGGAGCCCCACCCCCCCTTATATAAGGCAGGCAGCGGCGGCCATTACGGCCACTCGTGTGCCTGCATTAGTGAGAGTAGGGCGAGCTGCTGCAGTCTCTCATATAGGGAAAGATTAGTTAGGCTTAACTTCTTCCTGGCTGCATACCTGTTCTGTTCAGTGAGCCCTCAGCCCACTGCATACCTGTACTGTGATCCTGCCACTGCATACCTGTTCAGTGATCCTGCCACTGCATACCTGTTCAGTGATCCTGCCACTGCATACCTGTTCTGTTCAGTGAGCCCTCAGCCCACTGCATACCTGTACTGTGATCCTGCCACTCCATACCTGTTCAGTGATCCTGCCACTGCATACCTGTTCTGTTCAGTGAGCCCTCAGCCCACTGCATACCTGTACTGTGATCCTGCCACTGCATACCTGTTCAGTGATCCTGCCACTTCATACCTGTTCAGTGATCCTGCCACTGCATACCTGTTCTGTTCAGTGAGCCCTCAGCCCACTGCATACCTGTACTGTGATCCTGCCACTCCATACCTGTTCAGTGATCCTGCCACTGCATACCTGTTCTGTTCAGTGAGCCCTCAGCCCACTGCATACCTGTACTGTGATCCTGCCACTCCATACCTGTTCAGTGATCCTGCCACTGCATACCTGTTCAGTGATCCTGCCACTGCATACCTGTTCTGTGAACCCGCCACTGTATACCTGTTCTGTTCAGTGGACCCGCCACTGTATACCTGTTCTGTGAACCCGCCACTGTATACCTGTTCTGTTCAGTGGACCCGCCACTGTATACCTGTTCTGTCTAGTGGACCCGCCACTGTATACCTGTTCTGTTCAGTGGACCCGCCACTGTATACCTGTTTAGTGAACACGCCACTGCATACCTATTGTGTTCAGTGATCCTGCCACTGCATACCTGTTCTGTGAACCCGCCACTGTATACCTGTTCTGTTCAGTGGACCCGCCACTGTATACCTGTTCTGTGAACCCGCCACTGTATACCTGTTCTGTTCAGTGGACCCGCCACTGTATACCTGTTCAGTGAACCCGCCACTGTATACCTGTTCTGTTCAGTGGACCCGCCACTGTATACCTGTTTAGTGAACACGCCACTGCATACCTATTGTGTTCAGTGATCCTGCCACTGCATACCTGTTCTGTGAACCCGCCACTGTATACCTGTTCTGTTCAGTGGACCCGCCACTGTATACCTGTTCTGTGAACCCGCCACTGTATACCTGTTCTGTTCAGTGGACCCGCCACTGTATACCTGTTCTGTTCAGTGGACCCGCCACTGTATACCTGTTCTGTTCAGTGGACCCGCCACTGTATACCTGTTCTGTGAACCCGCCACTGTATACCTGTTCTGTTCAGTGGACCCGCCACTGTATACCTGTTTAGTGAACACGCCACTGCATACCTATTGTGTTCAGTGATCCTGCCACTGCATACCTGTTCTGTGAACCCGCCACTGTATACCTGTTCTGTTCAGTGAACCCACCGCATCAGTGCGCATACCTGTGCAGTTAAGTGAACCCACCTACCTACGTGAGTGCACGCAGTGTGATATACCACTCCGTGCATACCCAATATGGACAAAACAGGTAGAGGAAGAGGAAGAGGTAATGGCAGAGGCAGAGGAAGGCCACCCGGCAGGTCTGCGCGAGGTCGTGTAAATGTAATTTCGTGTGGACCTGGCCCACAGTACAGTGCTCAGAAGAAGGCACGTCCCATCACCTCCCAAGATTGTCAGGACGTGGTTGAGTATTTAGCGACACAGAACACCTCATCTTGCTCAGCCACCAGCGCTACTACTAGCACCACTTCCGCTGCATTTGACACTTCGCAAGAATTATTTAGTGTTGAAATCACTGATGCACAGCCATTGTTGTTACAGCCAGATGAATTTTCACCAGCTAATATGTCTGAGTTACGCGGCAACACTATGGATGTAACGTGTCAGGAGGATGAAGGACCTACTGATGGTGCAAGTTTGGATTTGTCTGAGGCAAGCGAAGCTGGGCAGGATGACTACGATGATGACGGTAATAGGGATCCTCTGTATGTTCCCAATAGAGGAGATGAAGAGGGGGACAGTTCAGAGGGGGAGTCAGAGAGTAGTAGGAGGAGAGAAGTTGCTGAAAGAAGCTGGGGCAGCTCTTCGTCAGAAACAGCTGGTGGCAGAGTCCGGCACCATGTATCGCCACCTATGTACAGCCAGCCAACTTGCCCTTCAGCATCAGCTGCTGAGGTCCCCATAGTGCCCACATCACAGGGTGGCTCAGCGGTGTGGAAATTTTTTAATGTGTGTGCCTTAGATCGGACCAAAGCCATCTGTTCGCTCTGCCAACAAAAATTGAGCCGTGGAAAGGCCAACACTCACGTAGGGACAAGTGCCTTACGAAGGCACCTGGAGAAAAGGCACAAACAGCAATGGGATGGCCACCTGAGCAAAAGCAGCAGCAGCACACAAAAGAAAAGTCACCCTCCTTCTCCTCTTCCTCCTTCAGGTGCATCATCTGCTTCTGCCGCTTTCTCCCTTGCACCTTCACAGGCACCCTCCTCCACTCCGCCTCTGCCCTTGAGCGGTTCCTGCTCCTCTGCCCACAGCAGCAGTCAGGTGTCCGTGAAGGAAATGTTTGAGCGGAAGAAGCCACTTTTGGCCAGTCACCCCCTTGCCCGGCGTCTGACAGCTGGCGTGGCGGAACTGTTAGCTCGCCAGCTGTTACCATACCGGCTGGTGGACTCTGAGGCCTTCCGTAAATTTGTGGCCATCGGAACACCGCAGTGGAAGATGCCAGGCCGCACTTATTTTTCGAGAAAGGCCATACCCCAACTGCACCGTGAAGTTGAGAGGCAAGTGGTGTCATCTCTTGCGAAGAGCGTTGGGTCAAGGGTACACCTGACCACGGATGGCTGGTCTGCCAAGCACGGGCAGGGCCGCTACATTACCTACACAGCCCATTGGGTGAACCTGGTGGTGAACGATGGCAAGCAGAAAGCGGCGGACCAAATTGTGACACCTCCACGGCTTGCAGGCAGGCCTCCTGCCACCTCCTCTCCTCCTGCTACATGCTCTTCGCTGTCCTCCTCCTCCTCCTTGGCTGAGTGGCAGTTCTCCTCTCCAGCTACACAGCCCCAGCTCCGCAGGGCCTATGCTGCATGCCAGGTACGACGGTGTCACGCCATCTTAGACATGGCTTGTCTCAAAGCGGAGAGTCACACTGGAGCAGCTCTCCTGGCTGCTCTTAAGAAACAGGTGGATGAGTGGCTGACCCCGCACCACCTGGAGATAGGCAACGTGGTGTGCGACAACGGCAGCAATCTGCTTGCCGCTTTGCATATGGGGAAGCTGACACACATACCCTGCATGGCACATGTCATAAATCTAGTGGTTCAAAGATTTGTGGCAAAGTACCCTGGCTTAGCGGATGTCCTGAAGCAGGCCAGGAAGTTCTGTGGGCATTTGAGGCGCTCTTACACAGCCATGGCACGATTTGCAGAAATTCAGCGTAAAAACAACATGCCGGTGAGACGCCTCATTTGCGATAGCCCCACTCGCTGGAACTCGACCCTGCTCATGTTCTCCCGCCTGCTAGAACAGAAGAAAGCCGTCACCCAGTACCTCTACAACTGGAGTAGAACGAAACAGTCTGGGAAGATGGGGATGTTCTGGCCCGACAACTGGACACTGATGAAAAATGCATGCAGGCTCATGCGGCCGTTTGAGGAGGTGACCAACCTGGTGAGCCGCAGTGAGGGCACCATCAGCGACTTAATTCCCTACGCGTACTTCTTGGAGCGTGCTGTGCGTAGAGTGGCGGATGAAGCTGCGAATGAGCGTGACCAGGAACCGTTACGGCAGGAACAGGCATGGGACCAATTTTCATCAGACCCAGCTGTTTCCTCAACACCTGCGGCAGCACAGAGGGGGGAGGAGGAGGAAGAAGAGAGGTCGTGTGCAGAAGACGAGTCAGACTCAGAGGATGATGAGCAAGGTGTTTCTTTGGGGGAGGAGGAGGAGGAGGAGGAGGGGACAGCGGCAGGAGAACAACCGCAGCAGGCGTCGCAGGGGGCTTGTGCTGCTCAACCTTCCCGTGGTATTGTTCGCAGCTGGGGGGAGGAGGTTGACTTACCTGACGTCACTGAGGAAGAGCAAGAGGAGATGGAGGGTACTGGATCCGACTTTGTGCAGATGTCGTCTTTTATGCTGTCCTGCCTGTTGAGGGACCCCCGTATAAAAAACCTCAAGGGGAATGAGCTGTACTGGGTGGCCACACTACTAGACCCTCGGTACAGGCACAAAGTGGCGGACCTGTTACCAACTCACCGGAAGGTGGAAAGGATGCAGCACATGCAGAACCAGCTGTCAACTATGCTTTACAATGCCTTTAAGGGTGATGTGACAGCACAACGCCAGCAAGGTACCACTGCCACTAATCCTCCTCCCGTGTCCACGCAGTCAAAGACAGGACGCTCCAGCGATCTCATGGTGATGTCGGACATGCGGACGTTCTTTAGTCCAACGCCTCGCCGTAGCCCTTCCGGATCCACCCTCCACCAACGCCTCGACCGGCAGGTAGCCGACTACCTGGCCTTAAGTGTGGATGTAGACACTGCTGTGAACAGCGATGAGGAACCCTTGAACTACTGGGTGCGCAGGCTTGACCTGTGGCCAGAGCTGTCCCAATTTGCCATCCAACTTCTCTCCTGCCCTGCCGCAAGCGTCCTCTCAGAAAGGACCTTCAGCGCAGCTGGAGGCATTGTCACAGAGAAGAGAAGTCGCCTAAGTCACAAAAGTGTTAAGTACCTCACCTTTATCAAAATGAATGAGGCATGGATCCCGGAGGGCTGCTGCCCGCCCCAAGACTAAGTCAGTCCCCGCACACACAGCATCTCTGCCTGCACGCCGTGTGACTGGCTGCCTGGCCTGCCCCAAAAAGACTAAGTCGCTCCCAGTCCCTCCACACAGCATGTCTGCCTGCAGGCCGCTTCACTACCTTCTCCGCCACCACCAACAGGGTCCGGGACTCCAGGCGGATTGCTGAATTTTTTAGGCCGCTGCTAGCAGCGGCCGCTGTAATAATTTTTATGGTGCGTGTACATGACTGCCTAATTTTTCTGGCTGCACTGAGGGCAGCTGCAACAACAAAAGAAAAGGCATGTACATGCGCCCATTCCCCTTCGTGATCATTACCTTGCCGTGGTGAAGGGGCTTGCGTATCACAATGAAGCAATGACCGGCGCCTAGATGAGTGTCTCGGGGGGCACACAAAAGATAATAAGGTCGTTGCTTCATTGTGGTCAGACCAAATTTGATCAGCTGGACAGTCACTGTTCTGTCATTCAGCTACATCAGCCAGGCCGACCATATGGGCTGTAAAGCCACCAAAACCTGCACTCTCGCCATGGTGCGCACCAGTCCAGCACGGCCGTCACTAGTACAAACAGCTGTTTGCGGTACGTTACACGGTGAGTTTGGTGTGTCAGTGTGAAGCAGTACCTTAATTACACTACCTGATTGATGTATACACATGCAAGATGTTTTAAAGCACTTTAGGCCTGTCATTTAGCATTCAATGTGATTTCTCCCCTAAAACGCTGCTTTGCGTCAAATCCAGATTTTTCCCGGGGACTTTTGGCGTGTATCCCACTCATCCATGCCCCCCTCCAGGTGTTAGACCCCTTGAAACATCTTTTCCATCACTTTTGTGGCCAGCATAATTATTTTTTTTTTCAAAGTTCGCATCCCCATTGAAGTCTATTGCGGTTCGCGAACTTTAACGCGAACCGAAGGTTCCGCGAAAGTTCGCGAACCCGGTTCGCGAACCTAAAATCGGAGGTTCGGCCCAACTCTACTGATGATCACTGTAGTCTTTTGCCAGGAGCACTGCAATGCCTGGGGGTTTATATAGTAGACTACCAATGTGCCATCATAGGCCACACATGATTTGCCTTATCTAGTACTAGGCTATCCATGGCTTGTGTCTAACATGAGCTGGTTGTGTATTTTGCCGAAAGGAAATTTATTTTGCAGAGCGTTTCAGTAAAATAAATTATTATTATCCTCTTCATCATCATCATTCCATAATTAACATAAATATATTAAATACTTATTCTTGCCCATGATGAACAGCATGAGATCTGTTATGTCTTCTTTCAGAAGAAAGTGCCCGCCACTATCACTTGTTTATTATTGCTGAAATGTTGGGACGATAATGTCCTTCAAAGAACAAAGAAAGTTTTCATACTCCCTGACTTCTTAAAGTTTTTTTTTTCACATGTGTTGGACAAAACAGTGCTTGACTTTCATGTTGTTTATTTTTTCAAAAAATTCTAACAATTTATTTCCCAGGACCCATTTGAATTAAAACAAAACTCACATTTCCTCAGTATACTCCAAAGTAAATAAGATACTTTGTGGTTTAAACACTTATTTCTGTTAGATATTTATCCACTTGGAAATGTGCAATAGCTCTGCAAATGCATGTATGAAAGGGTGCAAATTTCACAATGTACACCACTTGCACAGCTTGTGATTAGTGTCGCTCTGATATAACTTTTTAGTTTGAGTGCTATTCAGTCATATGGGGCAAAATACTTTGGGCTTGATTAACAAAGCGGTGCTAACTGTTAGCACGCCTGTGAAAACCCCCTTAGCACGTCTAAACAAGCTTTTCGCGCATAAAACTTTACGCGCGCAAAACTTTATGCGCGTAAAACTTTACGCGCGTACTGCACAGAGCACAGGGCGCACCACGCGAAGTGCCCATTAAAGCCTATGGGACTTAGCGCGCGTAAAACTTTGCGCGCATAAAACTTTATGCGCGCAAAGTTAGCGCACGATCTGATTGAGAAATCCGGTGCTAACCTACTTAGCACCCTGGTTAGCGCGTCTAAAGACTTTAGACGTGCTAAGTAGGTTAGCACCGCTTTGTGAATCAAGCCCTTTGTGTTCAGAAGACCCCAAATCTGACCATCATTGAGGTCAGTGGTGATTGAATTTGGGCGAGCTGTATGGGACCACAGCACTTCCCCCTTTTTAGCCCTTATTTTGGCAATTTTTCTACTCACCCACAGTGCATGGGAGGGGTGTAATTGTGTTCTCATACTGTATTTACCCTTTTCCATTTTTTAAGTGTTTCTATTCTTGCCCCTCTTTACTATCCTGAATTTTGTATTGTTGATAAAGGTGAATAGGTTCTATTTCATTGTTCACAGAATTTTCATATTTTTACATGTTTCTAAAAAAATTCCTTCTGAAAAGTCAGTGATGTAACCCAGGATTAATTCACAAAAACTTGCAACTGCAAAGAGTGTGTTTTCCAGCTATGCAGAAGGTTTCACTGCTCAGCTACAGCCAACTAGAGATGGCCCGAACATCCGATTTTTGGTTCATGAACCGAGTTCGCGAACTTCCGCAAAAAGGTCGGTTGGCGCGAACTTCCGTGAACCGCAATAGACTTCAATGGGGAGGCGAACTTGGAAAACTAGAAAAATTTATGCTGGCCACAAAAGTGATGGAAAAGATGTTTCAAGGGGTCTAACACCTGGAGGGGGGCATGGCGGAGTGGGATACATGCCAAAAGTCCCAGGGAAAACTCTGGATTTCATGCAAAGCAGCGTTTTAAGGGCATAAATCACATTGAATGCTAAATTGCAGGCCTAAAGTGCTTTAAAACATCTTGCATGTGTATACATCAATCAGGGAGTGTAATTAGAGTACTGCTTCACACTGACACACCAAACTTACTGTGTAACGCACCGCAAACAGCTGTTTGCGTAGTGACGGCCGTGCTGGACTGGTGCTCACCATGGCCAGATTGTTCTTCCTCACTCAGTGATGTCAGGTAATGTCTGACTGCCTTATCAACTTTCAATGGTTCTTTCTCTAACATAGTTAAAGCTTACATCTATTTTTTTAAATGACATTTCCGGCTGGCTGTTCACTGCCTGTAACAAGAATCTGTTATGGAGGGCAAGTCTGCCATTGTGAGCGACTACGGGTAATGACCGGTGAATCCTGGTTTGATTCCGGTCCGGAGTGGGAGCCTAAGAAATGGCTACCACCACCACACATCCAAGGAAGGCAGCAGGCATGGCATGCACGTCCCGCGGTAGTGACCAAAAATAACAATACAGGAGGACTTTCAAGGCCCTGCTTTATATGAGATGACTCAACTTTAAATCCCTTAACGAGAATCTGTTATGGAGGGCAAGTCTGCCAGACTGCCACCCATTCAAGTGAAAGGCGTTGGTGGAGGGTGGATCCGGAAGCACTAAGTCGAGGTGTTGGACTAAAGAATGTCTGCATGTGATCACCATGAGATCGCTGGAGTGTCCTGTCCTTGCCTGCGTGGACATGGGAGGAGGATTACTGGCTGTGCTGTGGTACCTTTATTGCGTTGTGCTGTGACATCACCCTTAAACGCATTGTAAAGCATAGTTGACAGCTTGTTATGCATGTGCTGCATCCTTTCTGCTTTCTGGTGAGTTGGTAACATGTCCGCCACTTTGTGCCTATACTGAGGGTCTAGGAGCGTGGCCACCCAGTACAGCTCATTCCCCTTGAGTTTTTTTATACGGGGGTCCCTCAACAGGTACCGGACAGGCACAGTGACACTGTGTGTGCTCACGTAGGTGGGTGGGTGCACAGTGAACAACAGGTAGGTAGGTAGATAGGTATATGCAGTACTGGGTATTACAATATGCACCTGTTACACACAGACAGGTAGCGGACAGGCACAGTGACACTGCGTGCGCTCACGTAGGTAGGTGGGTGCACAGTAAACAACAGGTAGGTAGGTAGGTAGGTATATGCAATACTGGGTATTACAATGTGCACCTGTCACACACAGACAGGTAGCGGACAGGCACAGTGACACTGCGTGCGCTCACGTAGGTAGGTGGGTGCACAGTGAACAACAGGTAGGTATATGCAGTGATGGGTAATGTGCACCTGTCACACACACAGGTAGTCACTGAATGTGCTGGGCCTGGCAGTGGCACATACACAGTATCAATTATCAATGGTGTCTATGCAACACAATTGTCAGTGACACACACACACACAAAAAAATAGATCACAAGAACAAGATTAGCTCTCAAAAGAGCTGTTGTGGGGTGCTATTTTGGCAATAAGAATCAGCAAGGAGCAAGCTAACAAGCCTACAAGACCCTAACTAATCTTTCCCTATGAGAGAGTCTACAGCAGCTGTCCCTTCTCTATTTACTACAGGCACACAAGTGAATGAAAAGCCTGATGCTGCCTACCTTTTATAAGGGGGGGAGTGGCTTCAGGAGAGAGTGTAGCCTGATTGGCTACAATGTGCCTGCTGACTGTGATGTAGAGGGTCAAATTTGACCCTAATGGTGGGAGCGAACTGAACTTACGGAAAATTTTGCGGTTCTCCGCGATCGCGAACCACGGAAGTTCGCCGGGAACTATTTGCCAGCGAACCGTTCGGGCTATCTCTACAGCCAACCCTCATACCTTCTTCCTCTGCTGGTTGGCGACTAACTCTTTGTTGCCATTATTGTATCTGCAACAGATTATTTAAAAAAAATGCTGTAGCTGCACTGAAGAATGAAAATTAATCTATCACCAGCTTAGAGAGGAGATGGGTAGGTCAAGATGATCTGCGATGACAAGCAAAGACTAGCAGTTGACCCCTTCCTAACAGCCTGAGCCAGAGTTTAGAACAATGTTTGATACAGTATTTTGCTGATGAAGCAGCTATAACCTGAGAAATGACATCACTTTAATTACTACCTTGTGGTAAGAGTTTTTTTTTCCTTACCTTATTCCTTATTCCTCATGTTAGGGGAGCCTCCTCTTCCCCATTCAAAATTCCTTTACAGCTTGCAGCCAGGACATCACTGGTGGGGAAATCCTGAGAGCTGTGACCAAGTGGCTACTAGGAAGCAAAGAGTTTGTCTAGTGTTGGGCGAACACCTGGATGTTCGGGTTCGGGAAAGTTCGCCGAACATGACCGCGATGTCCGGCATGTTCGGGCCGAACCCCGAACTCCCCGAACATCCCGCTTTTGGGGGCCCTATGGGGTCGCAGGCATAAGGGGGGAGCATGCCCCGATCGCGGGGGGGGGGGTCGGAAATTCCCCCCACCCCCTCCGCTAGCGCTCCCCCCTCTGCCCGCTCCCCCATACAAAAGTTTAAGGAAAGTACCGGTGGTAGTGGATGGCCTGGCAGTGGCACTGTGGAGTGAGGAGGTGGAGTCCGGAGAGTGACGTGTTGAGGGAGGCCGGGCAGCGGGCGGTTCAGCGGTAGTACCCTTGTGGTACTTCCGCCCTTTCTCTGACCTCACGCCCGCTGCCCGGCCTCCCTCAACGCGTCACTCTCCGGACTCCTCCTCCTCACTCCACAGTGCCACTGCCAGGCCATCCATTACCACCGGTACTTTCCTTAAACTTTTGTATGGGGAATTGGGCAGAGGGGGGAGCGCTAGCGGAGGGGGTGGGGGGAATTTCCAACCCCCCCGCGATCGGGGCATGCTCCCCCCTTATGCCTGCGACCCCATAGGGGGGCCGTATTCGGCCGAACAGGGCCCTGTTCGGCAGAACAGGGGCCCTGTTCGGCCAGGTTCGGCCAGGAATTGAGCCGTTCAGGCGAACGCGAACAGTTTGGCCGAACACCACCAGGTGTTCGGCCGAACTCGAACATCACCCGAACAGGGTGATGTTCTGCAGAACCCGAACAGTGGCGAACACTGTTCGCCCAACACTATTTGTCACCCACTAGGAGTGCTGGCCCACCATCCCTTGTGGGGGACTCTCATGTAGCTCTCAAGCCCCAGAGGAGCCCACGCCCATCATCAGTGCAAGGGTCAACATTGTTTCAAATCCTAACAATGGGTTTGTGAACCCGCAGATGCTGGATATGGAGTTCACTGTTTGCCGCCAAATCACACCACATGAAGACCGGTTTATTCAACTTCCTGATCCCTTTACACAATCCCCTGATTTTTGCCCCCTGCTGCGCCAGCATACTATTTTGGACTTATATAGCTTCTGCTAACCTATTTATCCTCTCTTCTGTACCAAACTGATGTAATACCCCCCCCCCTGACAATAGAGAGCTGTATAGCCCACCGATTCAGCTCCCTATGCTCCCTCGGTGGTGACCACTCAGACCACAGAGAACCTATTACTGTTCAGCAGTCTATCTCTGTAGGCTCCTTATGTCATGTGAAATGCATATGAAACCTGCTGAGGGTGGCTTATGCATGTTGACTGGCTGCAGTGAAGAATGATTAAGGATCTGCCACTGGAGGAGGTACTTGTGCTCTATTGCTTGCTCTGCTATTCAGGTAAGGTTCAGGCCCCTGAGCACTCCTTACCAGGGCAGTTTCCAAGGCTAATTTGCACCCAGAGCGAGGGTGTAAAAATTGCGCCCCCTTCCCCCACCCCCGTGGACTAGCAAACCCTTACACTTTAGGTACAGTCACACAGCCACAGGTCACAAGTAGATCTGTCTACTTACTAGTGACCATGACCAGTAGGGATGATCGGAAAGTGTAATTTCCGATTCTGCGGAATTCCGTCAGCGCTAAATTTCATAACCGTTACACTGCGCTGAAATTTTGCATAATTCTGCGTAATTTTGCGTTCCGGCGAAAAAATTTCAGTAATCTCAATTGAAACCTTGTTTTTGATAAATCGTAGGCCATGGGACCTAGTGGCTGTTCCACTGGTCATTTATTTTTGCAGCAGCAGCAGGAGTTGTCGCGTAAGCCATGGGACCTAGAGGTGGTTCCAAGGCGGTCATTATAAGTTTGGTTTGGAGCAGCAGGAGTTGTCGCGTAAGCCATGGGACCTAGAGGTGGATCCACGGTGGTCATTATAAGTTTGGTTTGGAGCAGCAGGAGTTGTCACGTAAGCCATGGGACCTAGAGGTGGTTCCACAGCGGTCATTACAATTTTGGTTTGGAGCAGCAGGAGTTGTCGCGTAGGCTATGGTACCTAGAGGTGGTTCCACGGCGGTCATTACAATTACAATTGGTGCTGAAATAATTCTGATTTTCATGCAGAAATCCTGTTGGTTGGTTTTTGTTAAGCCTCTAATTGGTGCTGAAATTACGATTTTCATGCAGAAATCTTGTTGTTTTCACTTTAAGCTTCTTCTAGGGTCTTCCTTGTGATTGGCTTAAAAAACCTGCTTTCCAACGGAATTATGCATAGCAATTCCGGAATTCCATATTACGCTTAGCAATTCCGTTCCGATGTGACGGAACGGAATTGCCAATTTCCGACCGGAATCGCGGAAAACGGAATTCCGCGGAATGCGGTGAGCATCCCTAGTGACCAGCCGCACATCCAGAAGGAAACAGGGACCAGCAAAACACACAGGGCAAAGAGAGCCTGGAAAGCCGACTCCTCCATAGGTGCAACGCCCTGACAGCCTGCAGTACCGTTACAGGACATCAGGTGTCATCACGCAGTGGTGACGTAATGATGACTTCACGTCGGATGCAAGCAGCTCAGGAGGAGTCAAGGAAGGTGATTGTGCTGGAGATCTTCTTTCTTCTTCCATTTGACTGTGCCGTTCACCACCAGCTCCCTAGTGGTTATGCCCTTCTGTGTGCACCCCCTTCTCCTACTTGCCGTTCTGCACCCAGGGTGGACGCCCTTCCTGTACTGCCCAAGAAATGGCCTGCTCCTTAGTAAGGGGAAACAAAATCCGAATGTATTTCTCAACAAGGGGGTGGTGGACAGAATCTCTCCACACCTCTTACTAAGGTGGGGGCAGACATTGGCTGCAAATCTTATTAAGGGATTGGGTGAAAGAAACTGGACACACTTTCTATTAGGAGAAGGGCAGACAAACTATTAAATTGGCTGCACTTCTTACTAAGGCACGGGGGGGGGGGGGGGGGGGGAGTAGGGTTGGGGGGACTTTGGTGGGTGTCCCATAACATTTTTGCAGGGGGGCATTTTTTTAAAGATCCTTTTTTATTGCTTGTTATTGCTTTGAGTGGGATGGGGGGAGGGAGCATTCTCACAATGCTTACTTTAGAATAGCAAAAAGTCTATAACCTTCCCTGTTTATGTAATAATGTTTGTTTTGTTTTTCGGTTCTCTTTACCTCATGTATAAGTACCGGCAGCCTGCACACTGATGTTCTTATCTCCCCTCCCACACAGTGGTTGGGATTAGGTGATTGCCACATCACCAGGAAAAATACCTGAATCCATACAATTTTAACATAGTTTTGCTATTAGGGATTGGGGTCAAATGATGTTTTTACCAGGCTCATTCCCACTTATGAGCATGTATAGAAATATTTAAGATTGACCTATCAACATTTTTTATTAAAATGTATGCAACAACCTTATCTGATATAAAGAGTATGGGCTTGATTCACAAAGCCGTGTTAACTGTTAGCACGCTGGTGAAAAGCCCGTTATCATGCCTAAACTCAGTTTAGGCGTGATAAAATAAACTCACGCGCAAAGCTTTGCGCGTAAACTTTCACGCGTGCAAAGTTTACGCGCTCAACGCAATTAAACCCTATGCAACGTTTCACGCGCACCGGACTTTGCACGCGTAAAACTTTACCTTTTCCCTCAAAGCTGTGCTAACCTACTAAGTGCAATGCTTATCACGCCCAAAAGTCTTTAGGCGTGCTAACTAGGTTAGCACCTCTTTGTGAATCAAGCCCTATGTCTAATTAAAAGGCTTACTTATCCCGCATGACAATAAAGCAGAGATTATGAAAACTGCCACTACCGGCTAAAAAATCATGCTTGCCTGGCTGTTGTTCTGATTCTTCTCTTTCTTTAATACTTTTGCGTATACAGATCAGCTGTTAGACTATACAGTGCCCACCTGTACCTACAGTAACTGCATGTTAGTTACAAGTGAAGTGGATGACTGAAACTACTGAAACCAAAACATAACCATGATAGCCAGATGCTAACACTATCTAGAATGAGGTCAGCAGTGGCAGATTTTTCTATTATTTCAGTATAGGTCTGCTTTGAGAAAATACATAGGAGAAATTCTGTATGTAGAAAGGCTTGCTGATACTCAGTGGAAGATAAACCAAGCTTTGTCATTGTCACCTCACTAAAATAGAGAGAGAAAAAAAAAATTCAACACAGCTTCACACAAAGAAATAATACAGCAGATCAGAAGAGGTCAAACAACCAAGGTCGGTTGTGTTGTTAAGTTGGATACCTTGCCCATATAATGCTATTATGCGCTGCTACTTAAGTATATTTAATATCTGAATATACAATCATGTCATGGGAGGGGGGTAAGATCACCCCCCATCCTGCCAGGTCCCATCTGTACCATTCCCTTCATGAATATGCATGGAATCAGATATGACAGTGCCCCACACCATTAATAATCCTGTCATCTGACTTATGCAGCAGAAAGCTCCAGCCAGTGGCTTCAAGTAACAGAGGCAGCCTGAAGGGAAAAAAAAAGGCCATGCTTCTTTTTATTGGGATTAAGTGTCTGCAAATTTTGGCAGGGGGTTCTAGGAGCGATTGGGGGAGGGAAGGGAGTGAAGGAGTCAGAAATATAGCAGAGGAAATGGGGAAAGAGAAAATTCTCTCATGAATGGTCCGACTTGTTAGCAGCCTAGAGCAGTGGGTGTAATGGTATGTGAATTGACCTTGGTTCTAGTCACTGTGGGTAGCCCTAGTGTTTTTTTGTAAAAGAAGCAATTGCTGCAGAGGTTTAGATTTCAGCCTTTCCAGTCATCAATCATCTGAGCCTTTTCTCCTCTTTGACAGCACAGTACATGGCCTGACATTTGACACTCAGGACTTCGGGAGGAGATACGCGCAGGCACAAGCTGGGCCCAAGGGTTGCTTCAAAAAGTGACAGGTTTTCGAGAAGCAACCAAATGTAAAAATATATATATAATCATAACAAAAAAAAGGGACGTCAAACACATCTAAACAATCTGACTGAGCTGTCAGGACATGCAGATACACGTCGATGAATATGTATTTAACTCCTATGTTAAAAGGGATAAATTAATGTATATTTAATACACATGAGGAAGCACTGCTTATGTGAATTTATGTTTCATGTTATTCCAAGGAGAGGGAATGAATTCATATGTGTCTCTTGCTATTATTAGATGACCCGAGCAACCTTCACCTCTCCCTTAATGCGCAGAACACAATAAAATATGGTCAGAAGCTTGTATGTTGCTCTCTGTTTCATAAGTGAGCCATTCACGCTATATAGATGGCACAGTGCTCAAGGCTGCTGGATTAAAAACAAAATAAATAAGGGGAGTGAAATGGAAGTGTGTGGAGCTGTATTTCAAGGTGGGATTACACAGTCACATGAATAGAAATACACCAGTAAATAGGAGGAATCACTGAGTTGTTTGCTTATATTATGCAGCAAGTGAGTGGCGCTTGATCCCCAGCTGGTGGGTGGCTGAACCATGTGAAGATAAACACGTGGTTTAATTTGTCCAAGCCAATTGATTAGTTCCCCTAATGTTGAAGGTAAGCACTGCAAGCTGAAAAATAATTTTTAAAGCAAATCAGAGTACATGTCCATGGCACAGTGGGCACAGTCCCAGGTTATATTCTGGTTCACAGAAGTATCTGCATGGAGTTTGTATGCTTTCCTGTGCTTTCCTCCAGGCATTTTGGTTTTCTCCTTCTCTCCAAAAACATAGTGGTAAGTTTATAGTTTATGTCAAAAATTGGCCTTAATACTGCAGCGCACTAGCGACTAATGATGATCGTATTCAACTAATTACAATTACGTGACATTTTGTGTACATTTTTGCAATTACGCCAATTTGTAAATGCAATTGATTTTGTGTAATCATTCGTAATTGTCCGTAATTTTTTGGAGTAATTTTGCGTAATTTAACGCCACATTTAGCAGTGAATAGCAAAGCTCCCATACATGCTATTGTCACCAAAATTGCTACATATGTTAAAGCGGACCCAAACCAAAAAAAATAAAATAATGCAAAATATTTAGTTGCACCACTCTGACACATACAAATATAAATAAACACTCCTTCAAGCCTATGAGCATTTCATTGCATGCTTTTCACCCTTCTCTTTTCATAACTAGGGTTATACAGGTGGCAGCCATTAGCAATTCCTCCTTTGCTGGACACCAGCTACTCCACCAGTTTGTTGGATTCTGTCCCGGCAATGTGAAAGGAAGGGAGGAGTCCTTCAATAAATGAAAAATATTTTATATTGGTCATCATGCAGCTGAAAAAAGGCTGCTAATTATTATTATACTTTATAAAATAGATTTTATAAAGTATAATAATACTATATATACCTACCTACCTACATACCTACCTATACTTAAGGCCCTATACCCTGCTACATATACTGAAGGTCCCTTTAACTACCTACCTACCTACAGGACACTATACCTACCTACCTACCGGCCACTATACTTACCTACCTACCTACAGGCCACTATACCTACCTAAAGACCCCCTATACGTACCTACCTACCTACCTAAAGGCCCCTATACCTACCTACCTAAAGGCCCCTATACCTACCTACCTACATACCTACCTATACTTAAGGCCCTATACCCTGCTACCTATACTGAAGGTCCCTTTACCTACCTAAAGGCCCCTATACCTACCTACATACCTACCTATACTTAAGGCCTCTATATACCCTGTTACCTATACTGAAGGCCCTATACCCTGCTACCTATACTGAAGGTCCCTTTACCTACCTAAAGGCCCCTATACCTACCTACATACCTACCTATACTTAAGGCCTCTATATACCCTGCTACCTATACTGAAGGCCCATATACCCTGCTACCTATACTGAAGGCCCCTATACCCTGCTACCTATACTGAAGGCCTATATACCCTGCTACCTATACTGAAGGCCCATATACCCTGCTACCTATACTGAAGGCCCATATACCCTGCTACCTATACTGAAGGCCCATATACCCTGCTACCTATACTGAAGGCCCATATACCCTGCTACCTATACTGAAGGCACATATACCTTGCTACCTATACTGAAGGCCTATATACCCTGCTACCTATACTGAAGGCACATATACCCTGCTATCTATACTGAAGGCCCCTATACCCTGCTACCTATACTGAAGGCCCATATACCCTGCTACCTATACTGAAGGCCCATATACCCTGCTACCTATACTGAAGGCACATATACCCTGCTACCTATACTGAAGGCACATATACCCTGCTACCTATACTGAAGGCCTATATACCCTGCTACCTATACTAAAGGCCCATATACCTTTCTACCTATACTGAAGGCCCATATACCTTGCTACCTATACTGAAAGCTACCAATATTGAAGGCATCCATACCTAGCTAGCTATACTGAAGGCACCTTTACCTCGCTACCTATACTGCGGGCAACTATACCACGGATCGCACAATTCGTATGTGCAGGATTCGTTAGATTCGGGATTCGAAAGGTTCGAGATATTCGAGAACCTTTTTAGATTCGGATCCGGATTCGGATTCGAAGAAATTGTGGATTCGTCCCATCCCTACCAAAAACTATTAGGTCTTTTTGAAAAAAAAAATTTTTTTTTTACTTGCACTCATGATTCTCCTTAATATATGTAGCAATATTGGTGGCAATAGCTTGTATGGGTGCTTTTCTATTAACGGCTAAAGTCGGCACAAAATTATGCTAAATTATGCAAAATTACAAATGATTACAATTACAGACCAAAAGAATTATGGTTTTCCCCAAAATTTCACTTTTGCATCGTATTTGCGAATTTGTATGCAAAATTATGCATATGAGAAATTTGTGCTTATCACTACTAGTGAAAGTGTTTGCGTTTTGGAAATCACTTGCGATTTTCAAATCAAGAAGTACAACAATTTTCAATGCGATTCTTGGAGCAATTGTACTTTGCCCTTAATTTCCTTGAATGGGATCACGCCGGGATTTCAACGTGATTGCAACACTGCTGTGGAACCACTCCCATAGAGTTAAACTGTTGCAGCACTTTTCTGATTAGAAAGTGCTGCTAAAGCTCCACCATTAGCCTTAAGACAAAGGCAAGGACATAAAACTAGAACTATGGTAGAGTTTAGATTGTGAGCTACACAAAGGACAGGTAGCACCATCAGCCATTAAACAATTGTGTCATTTTATCAAGAAGTACTGAGAAAACACTTCTGGTCTTACACATGAAAATGACAGGTCTTCTAATGTGAAGTTTCAAGAACAAAGATTTTATTACACGCTAAGGTGAATGAAAAGTGTTGGAATGTGTATTTAGCAACAACAGTCTATTATGTGTATATCTATGCATTACCAGTTATTTCCGCAAGGTGGCAGTGTGTTCTAGTTATAAAGGCCTTACTACATCTTGTGTCTGTAAAAGGAAGTTATGAGAGCCATTACCAGAGGGCTGAATAATATTTGTTTTTCCTGCATTCTACATTGCTGCACACTAAGAAGCTAGATTATACACAAACTTTCCATACTTTCCATAAAACAAAAAAGTCTGCCACCACAGCACATCTTTATTAAAGTAGGATTCTGGGGCTTGGTTTAGAAGATCACCTGTAGGAAAGGCAGACAATTACTTTTCCAGTCTTCTTTATTTTACAGGTGCCCTTTTTACCACCACAACTTTGACAACAGTGCCTTCAAAGATATTTGCCATATGCTGCCCCTGAACTGTAACTGGAAACATTTTTACCTTATGCTACCTTTCCAAAGTTGTCTGTGACCCCCAAGGGCTCACCTGATGCTTGACTAGAACTATCTGCAGCCATGAACAAACTGCGCTGCCCAAAAATAGGAAGGACTTGTGCATGAGCACTCCCTTTTACTGGGCATGCGTGGTTTGAGAACTCACACATGCCTGTTTCGTATGCACAAGTTTCTGTGCAGTGGGCATGAGCTGTTTGTAAATTCACACATGCCCAATTCGCTCTTGTTCATGGTGGCAGGTGGTGCTGGGTTACTAGACTGAGTTGGAAGATTAGATGCCAGAGAGCCACCAGGAGCACACTAGGAGCTATAGAACATCACGGGATGCTTGGTGAGTATTTTATCCTACATGGGGAGGAGGGGGAGTTTTGTGCTTTTTTTGCAGGCACATGTATCTGGCATCAGGTGATCCCGGCCAGTGCCAGATACTAGGGACTTTTCTGTAATCTGCTGTAAAAACTACACTTACCTCTTATCTTTGGAGTGGCTTGAAGATTGCTGCTTGCATGCTTTAGAATATCGTTTGCTGCTGTGCTATTGCTTATACGTGTAATCTGCTTCATCTGCTGAAATTTCCAAGTTGGAGAATTTTAATCCCTTGTGGGATTGCTCTCAAGTGGAATTGAGTTAGGTTAGATGCAGCTTTAGGAATTAGGTTTCCCGTATACTGCATCGGACTTTGGTGGGCCCATTGGTATGAATGGCTGGCATGTGCGATTGGTGGCTGTGCTGGCGGGTTTGGTTTAACAGCGATGTTATTTTAATTAGCATTTGTCACTCACATGCAATTGATCGTCATCTTGTATGTTCAACCTAGAATTGATCAATACGTTTTTTTTTCATACTGGTCAGCTGGCTAAACATCGTTATTTTATGGGGGTCTAAGTGACATAGATGTGCCAGTCGAGTGTATTGCTTACAGTGGGTGAAACGTATGAATTAAGAAGGGTGTCCTTCATCTACCCCCCCCCCCCTTCCAATTTTTCCTATTCCTGCATTAATAATCATGCTATGATAAACAATCAGGCCTGGATTTACATCATATGAGCCTATAGGCACAGATGTTCTGTCCCCATTGACTGTACCCTCCAGAAAGCATCAAACCAATGCCCAAACCACTCTGCACTTATGCTTGCTGGCTCATTGCTTGCTGGCTCAGCGGACACCTCCCTACTATCCCTGCCCAGCATAGGTAGCCACAGGTGCCCCTTAGTTAACTTAAGGTATCCTTAATATTAGATAGCTCGAGGTGCCCCTAAGTATTTGGTACCTAATGATTCTCTGGCTGAAGTGAGATCTTGTCAGTGGAATGCCGAGAGCTAGGCGAGTGACCTCTCATTTCCACTCTGCACAGATCTTGTGGAGGGGAGTGAGCCTTTCCACCATCAGGTGCCGGTAGGCATAAGCCTACATTGTCTTATGGAAAATCTAGCCCTATAGTTCTAGTCTTACTAAAGTTGTCTGGGGTTCCTTTCTATTTTTTCGCACAGTAAGCCAAGGTACATTTATTGTTTATAATGGGTAGCACTGTACACAATAGAATATTATATTGTTGGATCTATCTTTTCAACCTACTTGACTGCTTTTGTCCCTGAATAACCATTCTTGGCAATGTCTGTTGGTCCATACAGAACTGTGCCTGCCACCTATTTCAGCTGAAAATTACCAGATCAGGCAGCACTGCACGTACCTGTTGTTGCCTGCTGTTCACCAATTAGTTAGCGTTTAAAGTTTAGAAAAAGCACAAGTTTATGTTAAGCATGCATAACATCCATTTCTTGCTGGGGTAATGCAATCACTTCACAAAGCCTTCATTGTATGAGTTTGTAAAGTAAATGAAAATAAACTGATCTCTTATGAAATGACTTTTGTTTTCTTATTTTGAAATGAAATGCTTAAATGTAACTTTCTAAGCAGATGGCAGAAAGTCAGCTGTGTCTTTTGAATGACTCCACTTCTACAAGGAATTCACTTGCAGTGCAGTGTTTAATAAAGGAAAAACGGTACAAGATAAGAAAATAGGACTGCAGCAAAACAAGATATTGTTCAGTTTTTAATCTTTTCAACTCCAGGCAGAGAAAAGCAAATAGGTCAACTGGCCAAGCTAGTTTTTATTTCTGTACACTCTCAGTTTCAAAGAACACCAGTAACTTCTACACAATCTACAGAGGTCAGCCTCGCACTCGGGTCCAGGGGCGCAGAGTCCACACAAGTACATCACAATAAAAAAAATTCTACTTGAATATGTTGCGGTTGAACATTTTACAGGTTTGGGAACTTTAAGACCAATGTAAAAGTAAATCAAGTCAGACACTCTGATCCTTCCGTCTCCCTCATGGACCTAGGCCTGCTAGTGGACTAGTAAATTGTTGACCTCATGAAATACAGTCTCAACTTTGGCAGCTTTTTTTTCCGTGACTGAAGACTTCTGGGTCACGGAGTGTTATCTGCGGTATATGGCTTCTGAATACCTTATGAATTTCCTGAATATTTATACTGAACAGGGATGTGAGTATGGATCTGGATGAAGGAATCAATGTTCTAAAATCTGCAGTCTGTAATACTGTATAGGAAAGCCAAAATTAAATAAAAAGGAGACATTTGTGATTCAGTGTGAGAGTTAACACATCGTTATCCAGTTGTACATAAACTGTGAAATCCTCTTGTTTAAGCCACCATGTCCTGATAAAAAGCACAGAAAAATAAATGTGTATATGCAAAGAGGGCAGGGCATAACTAGGAGGAGCAGCCCATAGGACTGCAGTGGGGAGCCCAGAGGTGTGGAAGGGCCCTAACTAGTAACCTTCCCTTTCTCTGATAGTCCAGATCAGGTGTTTTTGTGGCTACACTTGTCATGGGTGTGAAGATCCTGATGGCCACACTTGTTTTATGACCCTTGTGTGATAAACCCCCATATTGTGAGGGTCATCAAGGGAGGCAAGGGAAGGGTTGTAAAGATTAAGGGGCCACTTTAAAGTTTTTCTGGGGGGCCCAATGATTTGTAGTTATGCTCCGAAAGGGGGAGTACACAACTTTTGAAATTATATGTTTAAAGTTAACCTCAGAGGTAAAAAAAGAGAAAAAGTTAGAAAAATAAAATTAAGAGCCTCCTCCAGAGGCATCCTCATTCTCTTCCTCCACCTAGCCATTCAAGCCGAGACCATCCGAAGCTTGCGACTATGCTTCCATACAAGGACAAACGTGGCCGCGCTGTGCAAGTGCAAGACAGTCTGCACCTGTGCAGAAGCATGGAGCCACCCTCTGCCTTGGCGAAAAAAGCTGAGCTCTTTGCTAGTGTGCAGGTACAAGCTGTCTGCACCTGTGCAGTGCGGCCGAGCTCTGTCATCAAGTTCTTGTCGATGGGCTTGCAGGGTTCACAGTGCTGGAATGGCAAGAAGTAGGAAATCGGGGGAAGCCTTTCGATTATCCAGAGGCTTTCCTCTACATAGGTAAGAACACAATTCAGGCGCTTTATTCACTACAGCATTCTGCAGTGGCTTACACCTAGCATAAATCCTGTCCTTGCTTCTCTTATTGATAGGCCTAGCCTGGGCATCATAGTGGCTTAGTGGACAGAACTCTTACCTTGCAGTGTTGGGTCCCCATTTCAAATCACAGTCAGGTCAACATCTGTAAGGAGTTTGTATGTTCTCCCCGCGTCTGCATGGGTTTCCTCTGGGCTCTCCAGTTTCTTCCTATATCCCAAAAACATACAGATAAGGGAACTAGATTGTGAGCTCCTCCGAGGGACAGTCAGTTACAAGACTAGATATACTCTGAAAATCGCTGTGGAAGATGTTGCCGCTATATAAATACTAAATAATAATAACCATTTTCTCTGTTACCTTACCCTAACTTTTACCCTTCCCTTAGATGCAATCCTAGCCTCTACCCTTCAAACAAAAAGTAATCTCTTTACATTCAGATAATCTCAATCTCACTTGAAATTTTGCCTTAACCCTAACCAACCATAGTACAGTTTTATGTCAGAGACCACCATCTAAAACAAAAAAGAGTGTTCTATGGTGCATTACCAAACATTGATTTATTGACACAAAGAAAGTTCCTACTTACAAGATTAAAATAAATTCTTGCATATCACAAAGCCAGGATGCGTCTCCCATCTATCTTCCTAGTGGAAACCACCAGGCTGTGGCCAGCAGCATGGCATCTGGTGGTGGGGAAGGTTCACTCGCAGGAGGGGGAGTGTCCTGGTGAATGGCGTGTCTCTAGCGTGATGACGCGTTTCTGCAATTACTGCCTTCGTCAGATATTGCTTGGATTGGAGCGCTGGACATTAGTCCATTTTAATGTCAGAGATGCTGTTTTGCACCAGTAGCTAAAGCTAAAAGCTAAACCTCCATAAGTAATACAATATCTTGGTTGTTCCATCTATAAGAGTACTATCACCCTGTTTAAGCAGGTGTCTCTTGTCACCGCTGTTCTTGGGCATAGTGTACCCCCTATTGTGCACTTCTGTTTTGCCTTCTAGCCCAATGCCGAGGATGAGGATAAAGGACCATGTCACATGGGGAAAGCGCTGGGAAGAGTACCTGTTAACTTGAGTAGAGGAGGCAAGGTTGAGAGCGGTATT